>NC_048314.1:11649750-11913486 GCF_013100865.1 Trachemys scripta elegans
CCGGGCACTTCCCCTCTCGGGCTCCAGCTGCTCTGCTCCTCCCCTGACTCTTCGGCTCTGTTTAAGAGCTGAGCTGCCCGAGCCAGCGCTACCGGCTTCGGGCAGCCCCCGTGCCTCTGGACCCCAACCGCCGGAGCAGAGCAGCTGGAGCCCGGGAAGGGAAGTGCCCGGCTGGCGGCTGGGGTCCGGAGGCATGGGGGCTGCCCACAGCCAGTAGCACTGGCTCCAGCAGCTTGGCTCTTAAACAGAGCCGAAGTCTGAGTCAGGGGAGGAGCAGAGCAGCCACAGGAGGGGAAGTGCCCGGCCAATATTTTTCCCGGACATGTTCGGCTTTTTGGCAATTCCCCCCGGACGGGGGTTTGATTGCCGAAAAGCCGGACATGTCCGGGAAAAACCGGATGTACGGTAACCCTAGGGGTTTGCTGATCAGACATAGGTGCATGGGCCCTACTTTTCTGTCAAGAGCCAGTCACCCTGTGACAGGCAGTCTCAGGGCAGAAGGAGGCACTCGGTTATTATGATGGGGTGGAGGCACCCAAACAGGGTGAGCAATCCAGGAGAAGCAGGGCAAGGCTATGAAATAGCTCTGTGGCTCAATATGGGCATCCGCAGAGCTATCTCATGTTTATCTCGTCTCATTGCCAGGGCAGGAGAGTAACTGCTTGATCCCCAGCAGAAGCAGTGAGCAAGAGCTCCAAGTGACTGCTGGGTGACCTGGCCAGTAGCAGCTGCTCTCTCACATCTGCCTCTGCTGGTCACTGGCAGAACCAGCGTCTGTAATAAGCTTGTAGCTGCGGCTCAACAATGTTTCTCATCCTTCTGCTCATTGCAGCGAGGGGGAAGGAGCAGACAGACCTCAGGGACTGCCCAGGCCGAGCAGTGATTGTGAACTCTTCCAGACACTGCTCACTTGCTGCTTCTGCCAGGCAGTGACAGATGTTCACAGCTGCACATGCTGCAGTTGGTGGGCGGACGCAGACAGGGAGGTTGTTAAACATCCAAACACCAGCTCGAGCTGAGTCTATAAAAACGGTCTTTTAAAAAGCTCACATCCAGTCAGGCAAAACCCAGCAAATGAAACCTTTCCGGTGCATCAGAGCAAACTCTGGACATGAGGCTAGCGAGGCTGTTTCCCCTTCACTGCCGTTTTGATTTCGTCTGCCGTGAGATATTAGCAACAAAATCCCAACAACCCTGCCAGTTTCTCCTAATAAAACAGTTCTGGTGGAATAATGCAGTGTCTGAGAGATTGGGTGTAATATGGTTAAATGCTTTTACAATCCCCTATTAAAGTAAGTGGATGAAAATTCATAAAATATTTATAGCATTTGAAAAGTGTTCGTTCCCAGAGTCGTCCGGAATGCCAAGCAGGAGGAAGGCAGCTCTCACTAGAGAGAGATTTGATATCAAGTCCTTCTCCCCATCAGGAGGGAGAGAATGGGCTTGTGGCTAAGGCTTAGGCCTACAAAGGGGAGCCCCTGGGTTCTGTCCCTGGCTGTGCTGTGATTTTTAGATAAATTACTTAACCTCTTTGTGGTTTGGTTTCCTGATTAATACAAAGTGGATAATAATTCCATCCTCGCAGAAACGTTTGAGGCTAAATTCAATGATCCCTGGATGCTGTGAGGATGGATGCATGCCCTAGGGACAGATAGGGACGTTCAAACAGAGCTGGCTTTAAACCCAAGCAATGCAAGCGTGTGCATGGAGCCCCATGCTTTTGGGCAACATGCGGGCTGGTCTGATCTCCCGCTAGGGAAAAAGCAGCGGGCTGCATGGTCTACCTTTCTGACAGCAGGACCAGAGGTTAATGCAAACCTAGCTAGAGCCTCTCCTTTGCTGAAGCTGAGCGTCCTGTGTGCTTTTACGTACAGCTACTCGAAAGGCAGGGCTTTTAAAGCAAAAATAGTCAGTGACCCTAAGAGCCTTTTACACCCACTCCCAAAGGGCACAGTCAATACTCTGTCAGAATAGGTAGCCAATCAGTGCCTTGTAAGGTATCCTATCAAACTGGTGACAAGCTGGTCATGGATATCACTGTGTGATGTATGCATGGGTTAGGTATAAAGAGCTACCTATGGGTGCTGGAAATATGTTCCTAATGTGTTTGGGAGGTGGTGAATAAACAAGCCTATCTTAGACAAAGAATGTGTGTTTATCTGTCTGCCTGGCTTGATTGCAGGCAGAGGACAATGAAAGCACATTTATCTATAAGGTAAACAAAGCCACCAAGCTAACAGGTGATGGAGGAAAGAGCTTGAAGAGCACAACCAGAAGGTCTTCCTGCTCTTGAGGCAAAGACAATGGACTTTGGGAAATAAGGGGATCAAAAAGACATTCTAGTTATCCATCATCTGAGGGACAGTGGGGACAGCACCCTCTGGTTCTGTGAACGTTGGATCCTCTTAACTGGAGATACTGGCAGGGTGATAGAAAAGGGAACCGGTTAGGCAAAGTCAGAGCTAGTTAGAATTAAGTTAAGCACTCGAGAGCAAGTTTATTTTTGTTTTGCTTTTAGCCCTTTTCTATCATGCCTGGTATCATGTATATCTGTGTTCTTTATTAACAGACTTATTCTTGTTTTATTACAAAACCATCTCAGGTCTGTACATTAATGTGAGACCTCAGCTAAACCAACAGACAGTGTATGCATTGTCTCTTTGGAGGCAGCAAACTAAATTTTTGTGACTGCCCAGTGAGAAGGACTGGACACTGCAGAGATGTCTCTGGGGAATTCGATTCAGAGCTGCCTTGAATGCATCAACCAAGCTATGGAAGAGGCTTTGGCAAGTTTAATCTGGCACTGCAGATGAATAAAGTCAATTCAACAGCCAATGGGGTGGAGAGGGGAAGGAGGAGATGAGATATTGTCACTGAGAATGCCAGAAAAAGACCTGGAATGACCAATTTAGCATAGGTGAAGGGCAACCCAGCTGAATGTTGGAAGAGGTTGAGCATTGGCTCCATCCTAAGGGTTGCTTTGTAATATTGCTCAGAAGAGTCTCTGGTATTCCCTTCTCCAACCTTCTAGTCTGATCCCTGATGCAGCAATTTAGAGGAAGGGACAGATGGCTGCTTGGAGAGAAAAGGAGAGGCAGATACTTCCTTAGAGGGAATGCTCTTTGGGTAATGAGGGTGGGGAACACAAGAGCAGACTTTCTCCTTGCGGCTGTGTTCTGGGGTTGAGGACCTGGCGAATGGAGGGCAGTTTTTCCAAACTTTGGGGTAAACATCCAGAGTTCTCCAGGTGTTTCCATGCCTAGCTGGGATGGCGATTCAGAGGTAGTGGCGCTCCAATCCATGTTGAACTTTGTAGGTGTTGAATTTCACCCAGAAGTTTATTGGCACTCAGCACAGAGTACAGGTGTGAGACGTTCTTGCTGTTCCACCTTACTCAAAAGGTGGAATCCTCATTCCATGCAAGCTGCTGTTTCAAGGTGACCTTTGTGGCTAGAGGGTTTTGTGCAAATTGCATGTTATGAGTGGCCTTCCAGGTGAAACACATTGCAAAAACACCAGTCTACAGGTAACATAATGAGGTCAGCATCAGATGAGCTAAGATGCGTCTCGTAGGAGTGGACATCTTGGGTGGGCAGATGTAGCAATCCATCTTCAGAGACACCCTGAAAACAGCGTAGGCTCAGCACACACAATCTCGGAGAAGTCCTCTGTGCCCCATGGACATAGGCAGTGAGAGCATAATAAAAATCTTTCCTCTTCAAGAAGGTCTGCACTTACCCTGGGAGTCCTAGTCCTCCTTGTTGTTTGTCTGTTTTGTTCTCCTTTTAGGACCCCACACTTTCATTAGTGGCAGGAAAAGGAAGCCTTTATTTAAGAGCACTTAAGAGCATTTGCTCACGGCTGTTGTGGGACAGTTTTGAGAAGTATACTAAAAACTAGCATAGTAACAGGTCAACTATGGTACACTCAGAGCACAGACTCCAGAATATCCTGAAGCCACAGTGCAGAAAGATTGAATTTGGTAACTTTTTTGGTTGTAAAAACGGCAACAATAGAGTGGCAGGAGGAGTGTTGTAACTTTGAGATATTCTTGGCTTTTCCTGGTTTCTGTAGTGAAACTTTAACTGGCTTAGTTCTGAGCATGAACCACAGACCTGTGAAAGCTTCCCTGCAAAAATCTTAGAGCAGCACTAACTGGGCTTCCTAACCCTCCCTCCCTTGAATGTAGAATGTTCATCCCCATTTTACAGGCACAGATTGGTTCTGGTTTGCCCCAAATCCCATAGTGAAACAGTGGCAGAATCAGGAACTAGAACCCAGGAATCCTGGCCTTCCCACTCCTAATGCCGTGACTCTCCCAGGCTACGCTACGCCACAGGGACCAACTTTATTTGATGATCCAGCTTTCAATCCAGGGAAAGGGGGAGTTTGCAGACAGATTTGCCCTAACACTAAGAAAACGTGCATGGGAGCCAGCCAGTTGCCATGAAGGAGAAAGGTGGCAGGCCAATGCGGATAATTCTAATTCCCAGATCTGATGAATGTCTCACGCTCTCTTTTGAAGATCCCAATACGCATTTCCTTCCAAGCAAATGCAGGATCATCATTTCCCCCCACTCCTCTCCTTTATGAATGCTGGATGCACAGCTGGTAAAATAGATAGTTCTTTCTAACCCTCTCATGCGTGTTCCGTGAGTCCAGGTAGTTTTATAAATATGTTAATGGCTTCTAGAGCATGTCTGGACTGGATATAAGGTTGCGACTTGGAGGCTGGACTTGGAGAGATAACTGTGGAAACAGCCGTGCTGCGGGAGACACTAAATCCGCACTCCGGGTCAAATTAACTCCCTCCGCCACAGCCATTAGTATGAGTGACGCTCCTTTGCTCACCTGTTTGCTGATTACATCCATGAAGAAAGCAGCCGCTCTTGTTTCGTTTATTACCAAAAGGCCTGGGTTTGTGATAAAAAGCATTGATTTATACAATAGGGAATCCTGCCTAGCACTTCAATGCAGTTGTCCTGCTGAGAAAATTACAGATAAACTCTTAATTTATTCTCCCTTATTTATATATATATACACACACACACACACACACACACACACACACAATGTGCTTTTGAAGAAGGTTAGAGTCATCGGTGCTGCTTCCCCAGGCCTCCGGTCAGTGCTGATTCCACAGAGACTGTGCATACGGAAACTCGCTGCACGTGCACTGGTGGGGGTCATCACTGGGGGCTGTGCTCCCTCTGGGGAGGAGTCATGCCTCAGACCCATTCACTGCACTCCTTCTAGCTGGAGGTATTGTCCACGGGGCATACCCAGAACTCTTCAGGTGGAATCCCTGGAAGGGATCTCACCTTGGGAGGGGTGAGATCATCTCTAGAGCTCCCTCTGGCAGGAATTGCACCCAGGGACTACTTCCAGGGCTCCCGCTGCTGTTGATGTCTCCAGGAGGGCCATTTAAAATGCTGTCTCCCTTTACACATTCTGAACTATGGCTGGGAACTGGGAGTTAAGCCCCATGGGAAGGCAGAGAGGACAGAGTGATGGTATGGGAAGGGATGGTTCCAGCATTGGCTTAGGAGATTCCTGGGCCAAGATGTGGAGGAAAACAAAGGCCAAGAAACAGGGGAGCATGACTAGCAGGAGGAAGGGGTTAAATCCGTGCTCTGGCACTGACTTTCGACAGATGTTTTCAGTCTTGCCATCACCTTAAAATATTAATATTGCCCCGAGCCCATGAGTAAAGCCAGGCAATTCGTCTAGCCTGCCAACAGCACAGCAGGTGTGTCGCACGCTCCTCCCCTGCGGTGCCCTGTTTGTGCTGGGAGTTGGCAGCAGAGAGCCCAAGGGGGATGATTTGCAAAGCAAGAGTCTCACGCAGTGAGGGAGACTTCCACAGTCCTGGGTTCACTTTCGGCATCTGCTGGAGCCTCAGCCTATATCTAGTGCAGCCAGAGAGCCAAAGAAGGCCTCACAGTTCATCTAGATCTGCTAATGAGCAGTAGTGAGGACTGAGAAGGGGCTAAAGCAACAGGCCGCAGCTGGTCCAGATGTTGGTAAGCCCTCCTGCTACTGAGATAAGAGGCAAAGACGCACACATACCAACTGGGGGCCAGCGGGGCATGGACGCAGACTGCAGTTTGCATTCTTGCCAGTGAGAGCTTGGGGACTGCACATCGTTATATATGGGAGTGGTCTGGCCTAGAGTTAGTATGTTAATTAAGACATACGGTCGAAGGGTTGTCCATTCTCACCCCATTCTCATGACTTTGTGAATACTGATATATTAGTAATGTTGCAGCTGATACTTTTCTATCTGTCTGTCTATGTCATGGCTGAATTCTCCTGACCCTATGGTTTTGTTTCCAGCATATGGTGGCTGAGCATATGAGATGGGTGTGGATTATGTTAAGGCCATACACAAGACAGCTGTGAGTCATATGGGATATAAGGCTGTGGCTGATCCAGATGTGAATTAAAGAGGTAGAGACTTCACCCTTCTAGAATTCAGGGCAGAGAGATTCAACCCAAGGAGCACCCAGAAACAACAGGCAGCAGATCCCCTAAAGCTCCATCTCTCCCAAATTCATGCCATCAGGTGCTCCTGCCGGAAAACAGTCCATGGATTGTATGACTCAGGGCACAGGGTACCCAAATGTAACAAGAGGCCTGGACTTGACATGACTCACAGCCATCTTGTGTATGGACTTAGCATAACCTGCGGCCATCTTGTATGCTCGGCCACCATCAGTTGGTAACAAAACTATAGGGTCAGGAAAATTGGACCTTGGCCTAGGTAGACAGATAGAAAAGTATCGGCTGCAGCATTACTAACAGGGATAGACAGATATTCACAAACCCATGAGAATGGGAGAGACTGGACAAGCTAACCTTGAGTTTCTGCAGCTTTTTCTAGATTAAAGAAAAACTACAAGGTTTTGCTGTTGCAAGTGTATCCCACTAGCGAAGCATAAAGATAAGTAGACCTTGAGAAGTTTTTACTAACTTTGATAAATACAAAAGCTAATGAGTAGGCCGTCTTAGGCATGTGAACCTTTGAATAGTGGAAATGATTGGTTAGTGGGTTTTTTGAATAGCTACATTTTAAGTAAAATAATTGGTTAAGGCATAGATAAGAGCAATCCTCATTTTAACGATATAATGAGGGTCAGAAAACAAGCTTGTGGGAACTTAACTCCGGGATAACAGCTCAAGGCCAAAGCTGTTAGCATTTTTAACCCCTGCACAACCAGACTGTGTAGAAGCTGGAGCCCCAGACGAGATTGGATGCTGACTGGCCTTCAGGAGACGTTGTCTGCTTTATCGGGAGTGGTGAGCATTAGACGCTCGGCGTTTATATTCTGTTGGTTGATTGTTAATTGCGAATAAATACATGAACATGTTTGTTTAAAATATTTACTGTGCGATAAAGGCTCCTTCATTGGGATAAGTTCTCTTTGACCCCTTAGAGGGCCATTGGGGGTGGGAGCTCCAAACTGTGCAGGTAACACAAAAATCAGGTGATGTTTCAGAAGAGAAGGGCAGATTGTCGGACGAAAAGGACCTGATCCAAGAACTCTCCCCATGCAGAAGTGGCACTGAATTCAGTGGGAATTCCATACTTGGAGCAGCTTAGCCCTGGCCACATAGAAACCTTCAGGAGTGTTAGAATCCATCCCCTCTTCTGGGATCCCCAAATACCGTTTTCCCCCTCATGGCCTTCTCCCTATTGCAGAATTCGCCTCTCAACACCACACAGAGGAACTCCACACCAAAACTCTCCTCGTCAATTGACATCAGGGCAGTGTGGACTTAAGAGGAGAATTGTCCTTGGAGAGGAGCCAAAGTTCAGTTGACACATTGGCCTGAATCAGAACCTCCCACCCAAATGCAACAACCTTCCACCACAGTCCAGGGGCCGTCAGCACAGTTTGAACCCAGAGATTCGAGAACCATGGCTCTAAACTCTACTGCTTGAGTTGCAGGACTGCATGTGTTAGCAGGCAGCTCTACTCCAGGGATTGGCCAGCGGGGAGGTTGGGTATCAAATACGCACTTGTGCAAAGCTTTTACACAGATTTGCCTCTAAACCTTCGTGAGCTTTGGGTTTGGTTCTGAGCTCTGCAGCTCAGGAACCTCGCCAGTTTAAATCGAACCATTAGCGGAACCTGCCTCTTGCACTATTTTCTTCTTGTGTACAGTTAGATATTCTCCTAGTGTCTCTCCTCTGGCTTTTCCGTTCAGAATTTCTCAGACTTCAAATAACTTCCTTCGCATTCGCCTCTTTTCCAGAGAAACAGACCTTGTTTCTCTGACCTTTCTGAAAAGCTAAGATCTCCAAGTCCCTGTATTGTGCTGTTTGCCCTAACCCTCTGCTGTGTTCTCTCGATTTCCATTGCATCCTTTGTGCATGAAGGTGACCAGACTTGCAAACGTTATTTCTGTTCTGCCAACAGCTACAAGTGGAAAGCAAAAACCTGGCATGTCTGGCCTTCTGCAAGGTATGCAAAAGCAGCCCTCACATTTGCCGTTGGTGCATGGAGTCTCCTACATTCAGGGAAACTGAGTCCCTCTCCCCAATAGGTTTTAAAGAGGCAGCAGAGTATTTTGCAGGAATTAAGTTTCATTGCTGTAGGAAATTCCCCCAATTGTGTTTCCCAGCTCCCTGCATTCATGGCGTAAAGTGTGTGTGAGGAGGGTGGGGGGAATCATGCAGTCCCCCAGAAGAGAAAGGATATACAGGAGAATAAAGCCACTACTCGTCTTCCAGGAGTATTCCCCTCAAAGCACAGGGGGGTGGGCAGTGCAGTCTCTGTAGTTTTAGACTCACTCCCAGAGAGGACTGCTAGGCACCCTGCTGTGTGTAGCATTCCTCCATCCTCTCAGTGCTTTGTGACCTTGCCTGTTGCCTAAATCTTGTCCTCCCAGCCTGCTGTAGCTAAGGGCAAGGGAAAAAACAAGCCAACAGACCTTGCCCATCGCCATCTGTATCTCTTGATCGGATTCAAACATTTCCTTGGCATTGGACGTTTTTGTAAGGGAAAAACCATCCATCCACAACCCCCTTTCGGTTGTTAACTTGCACAGTTATAGCTCTTGTTCAATGACATTGTCATAGTAGGGCCGTGTTAAGGAGACAAGTTGAACACAAACGAAGGAGAGCTGGTTAGTTACATCCCCTCCCCACAGGCTGCATTTGGGCAGTTTCCTTCCTCACCGTATTAATATTGAATCTCAACTCACTGATGACCGCTCCCTCCGCTCTGATGGGGCCTCTTTTGGTGATGCCAGCAAATTCATTTGTGACTAAATTTGCACCAAAGAAACACCCAGCCAAGAGTTAGTCATTTCACTATGTTCTGGCCTTTGGAAGGGACCGTTCTCAGCGCTTCCTATGCAGGTTCTTACCCAGGAAACTATTCCCAATGCTCCCTCCACAGGAATCACTCCCCTGTGGGGGGTGACATTCCCAGTCTTCCCTTTGCAGGGCTCTTGCCTGGGGACCCTTAACTGTCTAGCAGGACATGTCAGTGCTTGAAAAGTGACAGAACCTTTGCAACACTGACAGAAGCAGCTCAATGGATCATTTGGACACGCCCCATGCACCACACGTTGAGAACCAATGGGTTCAGAAAGCCATTCAGTCAACGTGCAGTGGCCCCACGGAAGAACAAAAGCTAATGTTCCTGGAGGCACTAAGCAGGAAACAGGGTATCCCGGCCAGGCCTTGTTCAGGAATGCAAGTGAGGGTGCCCTCCCATCACCTTCCACTGCCACGTAGAAGCCGGCCCTGCCACAGTTTCTCCTGTTGTCTCACTCCCGAGTCTCTACTCGCCGATCTAGGAGAGATTGCATAGCTGAGTTAGCATGGGGCCGATTCACAGCTTGCCTAATGCCAACATTAACAATGTTTCCTTCCTCAACTCCTTTTGTTGCTCCCTCAAAGAATTTGCTCCGATTTGTTAGGCCTGGTTCCCCTTTGTGAATCCATGCTGAGATCTTTAATTAAATCACAGTCCCTCGGTGCTCCCCTGTTCTGTCACTGATAACCAGAGCCAGTAGCTATACCCCCTACTGTTTGAAATCAGGCTTTACGGGGCTCACATTTCCCAAATCTTCCCACGATCTCTCGCTAAACACAAGTGTTCCCATTAATGAGGATAATAGCATCTTCTAGAGCCTTTCTGCCCAAAACCATACAGTCACCTTTGAAAGGCAGAAGCTTCTGGGGAGAAATGTGGCATTTGTCCTGTGTTATCAACACTATCCAACAGTTGGTCTGGACAGCAAGGGCGGTGGCAGGTGGAGGTGCCATGCAGAGCTAACTTACCAGCGCGGGTAAAGATCATGATGTGTGTGAACATTAAGAAACTCTGGGCATTCTGCCTGCTGCATCTTCCTTAGTTGGAAGTGCAGGGGCAATTACTCAAGAGGGGATTGGCAGGGGCCCCCAGGCTAATGCAACCACTAGCAGTCCTCATGTGAAAAGTGTCCTAGGGTCTTGATTGAACATAACCTTCAGTTTAGATTTCCCCTGGCAGGCAGCTGCTTTTCCAACACAACATGCCACCACCTCTTAACCCACTGCATGTATCTGCTCAGAGCTGCTTCCGAGGGAAGAGCACCAATTACTGAATCACTAACCCCACTTCCTACAGTACCTAGGGCTTTCTGCATGACCTCCCATCCATGATCAATGCTGCTTTGTATAAGATACCTGACAAGGTCAGAGTGCAAGGCATCATAGGAGGAGGCCATCAGTCTGTTTCAATCCCATCAGTATGTCTCATCATTGGAAGAAAAAATTTCTCTTCCTTTTCTTTCGGCCTTCTATATCTCAGACTAATCTCACGTGACCCTAGAGTTTTTTCATCTTCAGACACATTGCACTGCTTCGCCGTGATCCCATTTTCCTTCAGAATTGTTTTCTACATCCATCACTTAAAAAAAAAAACCAAAAAACCCCCAAAAAAACGCTCACTAACTTTAAAAAAAAAAAAAAACATTAAAATGGCCATAAGGCTTTTGGGCCAAAAATATCAAAGCAGACACACCCCTGATGTTTTTGCTTGAAGAACTTCATTCGTTTATCTCTATTATAGAACACGAGCACCTCGGGGCTCTGGTGTACCTAGCACTGCCCCACACATATTAACCTCCAGCCTGTGCGCCACAGAGCTTACAGCCTCGATAGGCAAGACTGACAAATGGTGGGAGAAAGGAACTATTGTCCTTTATTTTCTAGACGGGGAACTGAGACTAGGTGACTTGCCCAAATTCAGTAGTAGAGCTGGGAACTGACCCCAGATTTCCTGAAGTCAAAACTACTGCCTTAAACCGCACAGCCATCCTTCCCCTCCTATTTGTTTCTGACTTACCTATACCTCAGGTAAGTTGCTGTACCTCCGTTTCTCTGTGTAAAATGGAGGTAATGTGGCCCCGCCTCCCTCTGAAATGACTCCGATCTGTGGATGAAAATTGCTGTATAAAAGGATCGATTTATTTTATTTCAAAGGCAGATCTCACTGTTGTAGTAGTGTCAAAGGCTCTTGGATGTTAGCATACATCTCCTTTGGGCTCCATGCCCTTCCTTACTCTGTAGGGAATGAGGTCCTGAATGTACAGATCACCCTGCATCAATGTTTACAGTATCACTTGTGTAAACAGTTCCCTCCTGCTATATCCCAGAGGCCTGGCTAACTCCTTCACTGACATCTTGATCTTTGTGTGCTTGAAACATTTCTTGTCATTTTAGCTTAACATTTTACACAGTCTTTTCCTTCTCTGCCTTTGCTTCCCCTGCCCCTTATGTTTCATGTTCTTTACTTCATTGTCATTTTTCCAGTCCTCCTGTTCAACTCAGGATTTAATATCTTACCCCAGGACCCTTATTCATTTGTTCTTGGCTCTTCCTTGTTTATTAATGTGGATGAACAACATCCATGCATGGTAGGAAATTTCATCCAGAATGACCCCACGGTTCTTTGTGATCTGTCATTGGGATTTTGCCTTGGTTTCCCACCATTTTTTCTTAGCCCAGTGACTACACCTTTTCAGGGTGACCTTGAAATTGAAGCTGGGCAAATGGCCCTGAGCTCCAGCTCTGTTTGAATGCTGATTGACTAATGCAAAGCTTCTCTGAACCTCCTAAACTTCGAAAACAAGCACAACCCTATTTCTGAGGATCCCAGCACATCCTATTTTGAGTCCCATCTGGAAACTAAGTGGGAGGAAAAAATAGAATTTTCAGAAACTCAAAAACAAATACACCCAACGTTCTTGTTCTAAAAAGGCGCTAAGGTTTGCCATTCTAAATACCACAGCAGTAGCCACGTTAGAAATACCAGCGATGCCCAAGGAATTAGGTGAGCCTGAGTTGCAAAATTCAGACCCACAGCATGAATGGCAACTAAAGTTCTGATCTGACCCAGGGTTTGGATTCAGGTCGATTTCTACGTCTAGTTCTCTCTTCCTCCGTGATCCTTGATTTGTCCTGAGTTCCCCTGGGTTTAACTGTGAATGTTAATTAAGTGGTTTCACCCACAGGAGGAGGGATCATAGGGGAAAGCGAGGCAACTCCCACTGTTAAATGTTTGACGGTTGTGCTCTGGGGAGAATGGAATTCCTAAGGCAAGCTCACGGTGACTTCTTCAATTTGTCTGCTCTCCCGACTTCAACAGCAGTATTGTCAACAGCCCTTTCCATGAAAGGCCAGGACTTAAGGAGTCCCTGTGTGGTGGGACTGTATTAGTCTGGGAGCTAAAGAAACAGTGGGGCTGTCTGTGTCCAGGTGCCTCAGTTAAGAATCCTCTTTATTTTCATTACAACTGAGTCTTGCATATTTTCTACCCACAAGGGATGCTACACATCTTACGGCCTCGCTCTCTGGGTAGATATCTCTCACCTTACTGAACCCCTTTTCGTCCTGCTTGCTTTTCCCTCATATAATTTCATGGACCACGATTGCTCCCCAAAGCCCCAATAGGGAGCACCCTCGTCTGGCTCTGTGGGACTGCTCTCCACCACCCTTCCCATCGAGTTCCACGGCCTCCTGGGATTTGCAGCCATCTCGAGGCACGTCAGGGCAGCTGGAAGGGTTAAGGCGTCAGGCTGCGGTGGCGGTGCAGTTGCGTGATTTATGGCAGCGAGCGGATGCTCCTCGGCAGAAGGGAGAAGGATATCAATCCCGGGAAGTGAGCTGTACGTGAAAATTGAAACTGTCAGACTGTGTGCGCTCCCTGCTCTGTCTCTGGCTTTTTTCCCCTGGTTTTAATTAAAAGTTTTTGTCTGTAGATGTAAAAGTTGAATAAATCACTAGTGACCTGAAAATACACAGCCTGATATCTGTCTGCTCCAACTGCTCTCCAACCGGCCGCCCTGCAGGGGCTATCTAGACCCTGTTTCATGGGGGCTTGATGAATTTTTGACCTACCCTCTTGGGAAGGGCTTTGTCCCAACAACTGGCACTGACTGGTGAGGTTGAACCGTGTTTGCACAACTTCAGACACAGCTTTTACCCCTGATCTCGAAGTCTGAGCATGAATCGTGCTCCTGCACGAGGAAGGGGCACACGGCAGTGGGGGACTGTAAGAGAGGAGGGTGGTTTGACTCAGGACTTCGCTATGTTGAGCCCCACAAAAGTTACCTACCCAGGCCCATTGTTCCAGGTCTCCATCATTGAAGTTGAGCTGTGATGTCTCAGACCCAGGAGTCATGGTGCTTCTCTAGCAGTGCAGTGTTGCTTGATGGCTGGGGATACCAGCCAGGGGACAGCAGAAAGCCAGTGAGCCAAGCTGAGCGAATGGGCCAGCCTTGCTGTGCCGTCTGTTCCATCTTGTAGGCACTTGCCGATATATCCTGCCTCTAGGGGTCCTAATTTATCAGGCAAATGGGAACGCAAACAATCTGACCTCTCCAGGACCTTTGGCAGATACTACCATCCCAGGTTAACAGGGAGACTTCAATCTTCCTTTGAGGGGTACCACAGGGGCACAGCGCATTCCCCAGAACTTGCAATGCTGTTTGTATCCAACAACTAGAGTCCCAGACGGAGAAGTTTCACCCTCTGGCTGATTACTTTTGCTCTGTGTTGTGATGATAGATAGATAGTATGGCCTGGCAGGGAAGATGCACTGTTTATTTAAGTATTTTCTTTGTTTTAAAAGTAATATGCATTTTATGGAATGCCTCTGACTTGGGGTTTTTATGTATGTATTTTATGTCCATGCATTTTATGGAGTGATTTGACAAAACAGGTGAATAAATTCTGCCAAGAATAAGAAACTAGGGAATGAGACAAAACAGAGCACAAGAAGCAACCAGACTGCCTCTGGGTTATGATATAGATCTTCTTACAGAAAGGTCATGGGGAAATGAAATTATTTTGATGACCCCTGAAATTATTTGTAATAGAGCCAGAGTTGCTGGAATAAAATAACTATAAAGGGAGACACCTCACCACAGTTTTGGGAATTTGGAATGGCTTTGTATCATTATTATTTCTAGCTCTGGTGCAATTAGTAAGTACCCATCTTTTGCATTAAAGGTGCTTCTTGTTTCTAGATGGGTTTAATATATAAAAGATGCAGGACTTCACTGCAGCAGATAATAATATCTAGCTTTTGTATAGCACTTTCCATCCATCAATCTTGAACCACATTTTATGGCAAGAACTGTGGATGGCATCACTGTTGAAATGGGAAGAAGAGACAAATGAGGTCAATATTATTATCCCTGTTTTACAGAAGGGGAAACTGAGGCATAGAACAGTGAAGTAACTTGCTTAAGGCGGTCCAGCAGGCAAGCCAGGACTAGAACTCAGATTTCCTGAAACCCAGTCCAGTACTCTGGTCAGTAAGCCACACTGCATAGTGAAGACCATTTTGTCTAGCTGCCCAGGGTCTAAAATCTCATGCTATAGGATTCTCCCTTGTTCTAACAATGCAAAGTGTCTAGTGTCATCATACAGAGGCTCGTCTGGAGTATGCCACACATTCCACGCCTGCTAACTCCACCAGAAGTCCACTGAGTGAGCAAGACAGAGACTGAGCTAAAGAGAGAGAGACAAAACTAGGAACATCTCTGAAGTCCCCTTGCCTTTCTGTGGAGCGAGTCATCCTACTTTTGCATTTTCACTTCCCATTAAACCTCCACGGCCTTTTATTAAAGTTTATTTTTACCTCAGTGCAAGAGGTTAGCCGCACGTTGCTCTTGCCTTGACTGCTTGGCATTTTCTGAAGACTGTGTCACGTGGTATTTCATACCCGGCCAAAAATAACCTCTGAATGCTGGGGCTGGTTACCTCCCTGCAGTGGCCATTTACTCCCAGACTGTTTTTTCGTGGGCTTGGAGTCTGATGAAAGGGGAAACCTGTTTGACAACCTTGTGCTAGTTTGGTCAGAAGAAGCTGGTATTTTCCGTCCCCTTCCCAGTGGGGACAGAAATAGCAGAGAAAGGGTGAAAACGTCAGCACCAGATGCCTCCCATTGGCTGCTGACTGCAGCTTGTTAAAAAAAGTGCCTCACTCAGTGATCAGCCGTCACCGTAGGGTGTCAGGAGCGTCCCACTGAAAAGCAAACTGATTTCCTCTGCTTTCTCTTCGCTGGTCTGGGAAGCCCCTCGATAGCCACCACGTCATCTGCCGGAAGGAAGGATGGGACTGACTGCTCCCAGCAGTGGCCTGGCTGCTGCCTTTCTTCCATTTGGAAATGGTGCAAAAATAAGCAAGGAGGAGGAAATACAGGTGTCATGTTGTCTGCTGCCTGTGCGGTTATAGACAGGGGACTGACAGCCCCAGAGCCTGCAACCCTCTTTCTCGTCAGAAAAGGGACAATACAGGCAGCAGTAACCCCAACACTGCCCTTCCTGTTTGCTTTCACCCTACCTAGAGTTCGCCATCCTGGCAAAAGATGTCAGACCTTGGCCTTCCTGCTCTGAGCGACAATAACATTTCTAACTAGAGCTGATTGTGATGCTGGGGTCAGCAATGTGGGCACTTGGAAGCAGCCTGGTAATGATCAGGCCAACAAACCTCTGTGAGGAAATAACGACTCTGAGCAGCCATTGTCCTGCTCTCGGTTGGAGCCAGTGATCTAAAGGTGAAAGACATTTTCTTGTGTTTTATTCTGTATTGTTTTAACGTAAATCATACTGCATCATCATCATCACACCCTGCTCTGATGTGCTCAGCCATGTTGCAGTGTGCTTGCTGGCCACGTGTTGTGGCTTATCAACCAAAAGCCATTCAGGGAGGGATTCCAAGAAGAAACTATAGACTCAACAGCCCAGGGTCACCGAACACCGCACATTGTCTTTAGCAAGAACTGAAATACAGCAAGCAATCCAGTACCTTTTTACCATGGCTTATTGGCACCCATCTAGACCTTTCAAGGAACAGGCAAATGTTGCTCCAATCTCTTCCTTCTCCTTTAGGGCTTGTTTCCAAACCTCACCATAGGTCTGGCTGACTCTTAATGGAGAGACTTGTGGGTGTCCGCACCATAGCACATTTTCATACATAAGGTGAGGAGCGCCCAGGATCGTTGGAGTGTAGTGACTGCACTCAGACAGGAATAATTGGTCCTTCTAGAGCAAACTCTGTTGATGGAGCACTGGGGATGGTTAGGGAAGGAAGCCTGAAGATGAAAGAGCATGGAGAGTAACTTCTCCTGCAAGCCCAGCAGAGGTCAGATCTCAGCAGCACAAAGAATATTTTGGTTGATTGGTTTATTGGAAACCCAGAATTAAAAAGGTGGAAAATAAGTTCTGTTACTCCAGATAAGAGTCAGACCTTCAGGTCATGGGACCCCAGAATGGGATGAATAGGGATGATAAATCCCCTTCTTTACCCCAAGAGAGAGTGCCTCCTCTAGAATGGGCATGAGTTGCATATGAGATATATTAAGTAGAGCTGGGCAGGAAATGGTTTTCCTGTCCCAAGAGAATTTTCCAGGTTTTGAAGCTTTTTCCCATCCCAAAGAAGGACAGAAGGTCAAAAATCTCAGAGTTTTGTGACCCTCCCAAAAAATGTTGGGGTTGGGTCAGTCAAAGTGTTTTGTTATGTTCATTTTGAAACATTTTGTTTCAGTTTTGATGTTTTAATTTTTTAAGCCTTTAAGTATAAATTACTAAACATTTCCAAAATAAGATATCTAAAACCAAACCACAAAACTCTTTATTTGAAAAATGTCAAAACCAGGACTGTGGTGGGTTCTTTGAGCACCCCCAACAACTCCCCCTCTCTCTGATATCCAGGCATGGTGCTGCCACTCTCGTTAGCTCCCAGCAGGCAGTCAGCCTACCTCTGCAGGTCTTTAGAGCCCTACGTGGATATAAAATTTATATCCACAGATATAACACGGATATCCATGGAGCTGCAGGGCTCTACCAGGAACTGCAGTGGTGAAAGCAGCGTGTCAGGCCACCGCTCACAGGAACCAGTGCCTAACTCGGGCAGTTCCTCTGGCATGGTTGTTCCACCCCCAGTCGCACTCGTGTGGGCAAGTCCCTAGTTATGCTAGTGTCCGGGAGCATGTGACCCACTTGCACACAATAGCGTGACCTGGGACAGGTGCCAGAGAGCCTGGTGCCTGCCCCAGAGGGCAGAGCTGTGGGTGGTACAGCTACGCCAAAAGAGCTGCCCAGGTTGGGTGCTGGCTCCTGCGAGCGGCAGCCTGACATGCTGCTGCTTTCACCACTGTGGTTCCTGGTAGAGTCGTGTCGCTCTGCGGATATCTGCTTTATATCCATGAATATCCACATCCACGGATATACATTTTGTATCCATGCAGTGCTCTATGGGTCTTCTGTGGCTCAACCCTCTGGCTGGGTCTCACAGTTCAAACCCCCTCCTGGGTACAACAAACTCAAATAGAAGTTCCCTGACCTTCAGGGCCAGTTATAAATTAAATGGTTCCTTACCCTTCTGGGGCTTGATTCTTGTGGCCAGCAATAGGCCCTGGCCCGGCCTTGTTCCTTTGGCTGTGTCCTCACTCCACAGGGTCCTGGCAAGGACTGCCTTGCTAGCAGCAGGTACCTCCTTTTATTTCAGCCTGCTGGGCCTGGATTGGTCGTTGCTGATCCCCAGCCCTTCTAGTTGCTGGAGGACCAGATCTCAATGGTTCCCAAAATGGCCGCTCCTGGGATGCTTCTCTAGGCAAGACTAGAGGTCTAATACTCTTATTTTTTCCTCTCAGAAAGCTGTTTCCTGGGACAGGGTGCAGCAGAGCAGTGGGACCTCCAGCAGAGGGCTGCAAGGCCTGGTACACCCCATCACAGAGATGTTTTGATAATTTCAAAACTTTTTTTCAATTTTTTCTTTTCATATCAGGAGACTCATCTAAACTGACCCTTTCTCAGAACCAGTTTCAGTTTTGACAAACTGGCATTTTCCAACTAAAAAATAAAAATGGTGTTGGAAAAATTCCCAACCAGTTCTCGTATGAAGGTAGTGCACTGTTTTCTCTGTTGGTGTTTCATCAGAATCCCATTTCTCATCGGTCTCCAGGAGGGATGGAGCTGCACGTTGCCACCGATGTGATAGCCTCGTAGTGTGACATCTCATAAGTGGGTCCCATAATGGTTGAATGAGAGGCTCTGGGTGCACTGGCTGGCATGTGTGTGTCAGTATCTCTGAGTGCATCTACTGGAACAGCGAGAGCGACAATGCTGGAGGTAATACAGCTCTAAATAGATAGCCAGGGGATTCTTTTTCTATATTAAACTATTGATTTTTCATAAACTAAGAGCACAAAAGGCCACGGAAAACAATTGAATCCCAGTGCAGGAAGCTGAAAAATTAGACACTGCTTTGTGCCCTGGTGGCTGTGCTTCATGCAGAGACTTTCAGTTACAAAAAGCTTAAATTATGGGAAGCGGACCTCAAAAGGTTGAGAGGTGCAGTTCAAAGAAGCACTGAAAAGTTTGCTTCTCCTTAATTCAGACACTATGGGCCTCTTTAACCTGCAAAGCCCAATAGGGAATAGCAAGAGAATGGGCCTGTCCTATGAAATTTCCAGTACATTTTGCTTACGACTCTGCCAAACAGACCCCAAGAACAGCCATTTGTGTGGTGTTTCAGCCGGTGTGCTGCCCAGGACGCGCAGAGACATACCGAAACGAGCAACCATTATACAGCTATCTCCAAACTGTTTTTCAAGTCTCAGTTGGAAACTGGAGCTCGAAAAAAATCAGACTGGAAATCAGGCCCACGTTTTTTAACAATGAAGGCAATTAACCATTGGAATAGCTTCCTACGGAGTATGATTGTATTCTCCATCATCTGAATTGTTTAAAGTAAGACTTGATGTCTTTCTGAAAGAGAAATGCTTTTGTTCAAATATAAGCTGTTAGGCAGAATGGAGGATTCTCCAGGTGAAATTCTCTGTCCTGTATTTTGCAGGAGGTCAGACTACAGGATCCAAATTGTCACTTCTGCCCTTGGTACCAAGTATCAGAGGGGTAGCCATGTGTTAGTCTGTATCCACAAAACCAATGAGGGGTCCGGTGGCACCTTAAAGACTAACAGATTTATTGGGGCATAAGCTTTCGTTGGTAAAAAACCCGCTTCTTTAGATGCATGGAAGAAGTGGGGTTTTTACCCACAAAAGCTTATGCCCAAATAAATGTGTTAGTCTTTTTAATGTGCCACCTGACCCCTCGTTCTTCTGCCCTTGAAATTCCTGACATTATTAACAGATTGCATTTGAGTTTTGAACTAAGAGTCTGCTCATTTCTTATTTTCTATCAAGTAAAAATGGGCCAGCACCTAAAGAAAATCCCCAGCATCTAAACACATTCCCCAACTGTGGTGAAGTTCAGATCTGGACCTGAACTTCCTGGATGGCCCCATTTCAATAAAAAAACCTGAACATAAAGCCTGGATTCACACACACAAGAATTTAGGAGATATTCGCATAGGAATCTGAATCCCATGTCTTGCTCCTAGCTATGAACCATCCCCCAAATTTTGGGAAAAATTTTAATCTGGATTTAGAGCTGGACTTTTGTCTCTGGCTTTTTTCCAGTCTGAACCATAGAAACCAAAAAACAATGTCTCCATTAGAGAACAGCGCATCTATCCCATATTAATAACAATTCCTGTATGTTATATAGCACATTGTCATCAGCAGGTCTGTCAAAGTGCTTCACAATCTTTAATGTATTTGTTCTCTCAACACCTGGGAGGAAGGGCAATGCTGTTATCCCCATTGTACAGAGAGGGAACTGAGGCCCAGTGAGACCAAGTGGCTTACCCAACGTCCCACTGGAAGTTTGTGGCAGAGCAGGGACTTGAACCAAGTCTTCCAAGTCTTAGGCTTCTATAAGTCTGCACTGAACTGACCACAAAATGTCTGCCTGTCTCCGCCACTTGACATCATAGCTACTTTAAGATGTGTGGGGTGGGGTATCCACCCCACATAAGGCAGAGCTGGCAAATTAGGTTAATTAACCTGATAGGCTGCACCCGGGGAAGAGTCAGGGAAGAGCCAGCTGGGGAGGAACACGTATAAAGCCAGGAAGTTGGTAGCAGAAAGGGGCTGCTGTTGCTCCCTAGGAGTAGGAAGGTCTGTTTGAGGCTACCGAGTTCGGTAGTCTGCAGTTACTCCCTGAGAGGAGGGAGATTAAGCTGGTGCACCCAGAGGGGAAGAGCTGGAAATGGTAGGAAAGGAGTCCAGAGAAAAAGCAACGGGGTCCAAGGAGAAGCAGACCACAGTTTCCAGAGATAGGGTCCTTGGACTGGAATTTGGAGTAGAGGCTGGGCTCAGGTTCCTCTATCAGCCTCTGGGAAAGTGGCACTGAACCTGGCCTTGGACTAGAAGGCTGACTAGAACGGCAAGTGGGCCACTGATCCAGTGGGACTTTGATGCACCCCGGAAGCGGGAAAAGCTACACAGTGACTGGCTGGAAAGCCAAGCCAATGAAGACAGAGCACCCTGAGTTGCAAAGAGAAAGAGATGTTACCCAGGGTTCTTTCAACCCAATGCTTTTGGTAACTTTTACTCTGTGCGAGGTGGTGTCAGGAAATAAATCAGTGGAGACACGGCCGTCCGACCGATAGATGGCTGGCACAAACGGGACAAGACAAGAGTGTTTTCACTTCAGGGCTGCCCAGAGGATTCAGGGGGCCTGGGGCAAAGCAATTTCAGGGGTCCCTTCCATGAAAAAAAAGTTGCAATACTATAGAATACTATATTCTCGTGGGGGCCCCTATGGGGCCTGGGGCAAATTGCCCCACTTGCCCCTCTTCTCCCCCCCCCCGGGGCGGCCCTGTTTCACTTAAAGCTAAACTTTACTTAGTCTCAAGCACTTACACGTGTCCGCAACAGATTAGTAAAACACCCCCAACCTTTTATAATTACCGAAGCTGAGTGTGAATCTCGAGTGGCACAGCGGCAGCCCATCTGCCACTGGGGAACACAAGATGCATCCAAAGGGAGAGTCCAGCCGGAAGAGTCCCACTACCTCAAACTTTCCCCCTTATTTTATACATTAGTAACACAATGACATGTCCCTTAAAGAAAACGTGTTAAGCAAGCAGTTTCAATGGTCAAGCAAGAGGTTTTCTTCTGATTATTGATTAACGAGGTGTAGTTTTTCCCCATAGTTTGCAGCCTTGAGACCCTGTTAGACACATTCCTGAGGGCACATCCTGCTCTTCTAAAATGCATGTATCAGCAACTTCAACACAATTCTTATCAGGAAGGATGTGGGGTCAAGCTGCCCTTTCTGTGGCACCAAAACCCCCTCCCCTCCTTCCTTGGTTAAGCTAAGCCTGCTGCATGGCCACCTTATGGCCTGCGGACTTGGCTGCTTTTAGCAATAGGCAATAGTGGTTTCAGGCACTTTACTGGTTTGCCCAAATCTCCCCGTACACAGAGAGTCAGAGAGCTATGGCAGGGCCTGCAGCGAGCAGCAGAAAGGGAGCATTGGACCTGGAAGGAGTTAGTCACCAGAGCAGCCAGGAGAAGGTTCCCTAGCACGGAGTGGATGTAGGGCTGTCACAATGTGATACACAGAACACAAAGGCATAACTGTTACACAGCTAAATACACCATATAGCCAGTTCTGGAGGCAGAATATCAGCCTCTGATGGGACTTATTATATCATCAGCAAAACTTATGTGGACATTTGTATGAAGATGTTTTGCTCAGCTGAGGAAAACTGAGGCACGTCTGAGACCAAAGACAGAAGGTGCAGGTGGTAAAACCAGTGACCCCCTGCGAATTTTCACGTGCAGGCCTTATGGATGTGTCTTTTTCCATTAGTTGTAATTTTAAATAAACATGAAGGGACCAGACAGTCCACAGATGCAGGTTTCCCAGCAACACAAATAAATTCATGTCTGCAGTAGTAGGTGCGGGCAGAAGTCTGAATGTTTAGTGCTTTGCTGCCGGGGATGTATTTTTAAACATGTGCCACCAGAAATATTTAAAAATTGCTCCCATGTTGAGAAATGAATATTGCAGGAGATGGTGCATGTCAGCCGTCAACACAGCCGTTTGGTGCTGCCAGGCCTGGGAGGGGTGGTGAGGAAGGGGCTCCATCCTATCACAGCATATCCTTCCTTCTTGTTACACATCCGTTCCCAGCTGTGGCGATGACCTGATTTAATTGCACATCTCACTTACGCACTCTTGTTTCTGCGCATGTGTTCACCCACCATTGCTTCCACGGGCAGAGAGTCGTGGCTAAACATGGAAGACGGAGCTGCAACAGTGCTGCAGTGGAAAGAGATGGGCCTAAAACAGGCCCGTGGCAACCTACGTGAGCCTAAGCAAGCATGACCACGAGGATCAGGAAGGAGGTGAGAGACCCAGATGTATAAAGGACACTTGTGCAGAGGATAACTGGTGAAAAGAGGAGGTGGGAGATGTCATTCCAATATAGCATAGAAACAGATGAGACTCAAGGCAGAGGATCAAAGATGTACGCTTACACTTATTCAGGGTATAAACACGGCCTTACACGGCTGCACCACCTCTTTGCGTGTTAGTCTCCCTCATGTTCCCACAGACACTCACTCAGATGTCTTGGGAGCCTGAACTCTGTGCAGATAGGGGAAAGGATGTTCAAACTTCTTGTTTGTAAGTTAGCTTTAAAATGACAGTGCTGCCGTCGCTTCTTTTGTTCGAAACACGCAATGAGACCCACTGTTTACACCTTCCTGCCAGATGCCTTCCTCACAGCTGAAGAGAACAAAGTGGCAAATGAGGCCTGGTGCAGAAAGTGTGGTACATTTGGGAAGACTTGCAAACTCCACTCGCTCTAGGGAGAAGGAAGGAAGGAAAGTGATGCAGAGCCGCCTCGAGTGTTTCCCCCTTTCTTCCTCTTAGAAGCAATAGCACAGACAAGGATGCGGCTATCGGACCCAAGTGACATCACAGCTGCTCCTCTGTGGGGGGGAGGGATAGCTCAGTGGTTTGAGCCATTGGCCTGCTAAACCCAGGGCAGTGAGTTCAATCCTTGAGGGGGCCCCTTAGGGATCTGGGGCAAAATCAGTACTTGGTTCGGCTAGTGAGGGCAGGGGGTTGGATTCAATGACCTTTCAGGGTCCCTTCCAGTTCTATGAGATAGGTAACTTTTAGAAAGGCATGTAACCTCCCTCCACCAATGGGCACCCAACAGATAGAAAACTGCATCCCAACACCCCACAGCATGACTCATTGGGACTCATGACCCCTCTGCTGGGATCTACTCGCAAACTGCTTCCTGTCGCAGGGATTCAAAGCTCCCAGATTCGGGAAATACATCTCATTCTCTTCTCCCTAGGGTCAGCACAGTGCGGGAGGGGGACCTCCCCCCCCTCTCAACTGAGCAGCATCGAGCAGATTTCCATGAGATGTTGATGAAAAAAACAAGAGCAATCTATGCTAATTGCTTAGCCCTGGTGCAGCTGCACGATTGCAGGCTTGCTGCTGAAATACAGGTACTAATTTTTCTATAGTAGCTGAATCCTGTGGGTGAGAAGGGACTTCATTCTGTTAGTGGATAATCAGTCCTGGGCCTCTCTCCTTAGATGGCCAGCAAAGGGAGCCAGTTCTTGCCTGTTGTGTGGGTAGCTTTGTGAAGTAGATAATTGGCCTGTAGGACCACATGATCATGGATGCTACACGCACTTCCTTAGGGAGTCTACTGCAGTTCAGGCTTCGTGTTCAGCACCGGTTTGAAGCCTTGGACAGAGAGAAAGGTTAGCAGCAACAGCAGGAACACATCCAGTGGAAAGACTGGACTGCAGGTTTCTAGCCTAACCCTAGGACCTCTGGCGCGTCTGTAGGTGGTAAGGATCAGAGATGTTCTCTAATCCTGGGGCTGCATGAAGCTGATTAGGTTTGATTGCATGTTGCATGGGTATTATTGATCTGCTGAATGATTGATGCGCCGGTCGCTGTCAGTGCCTCATCTTTGCTGTAATTGCATGACTTATTTGCCGGGGACGTGCACTACATTCTCAAATGCATTAACAATATTTTTTTTTAAAAAAGTATGCCGGCTTGACAGAGAGTGACTCATTTCTAAAAGTTCTATACGTCTCACTCAAAACGCAGGGAAATGTGAGTCCATAAATCAATGAATTGACGCAGATGAAAACCTGAATGGTGGAATGGCAAGTCATGAATCTTGTTTCCCTTGACAAGTCTCTCCTGATGTTAGGACTGGCAGAAGCTATGGTGGTGATGAATCGGTCAGCCTCCAACATGGTAGATCTTGGTTCTGGGAGGCAGAGGAACTACAAACATAGCCCTTGAGTGTCTCTTTTGAGATGATCCATTGCAATGTCTAGCCATGTGCATTGCAGCAGTAAGATATATATTAATTTATATAATAATATAAAATATTATTTTTGAAGAGGCACCAGATGGATAATTGCAGCCCCTGAGTGCCTAATCTGCTCTCCAGGACACGGGCAGATTTCTGAGCCAACAAAACTTAATTGAACTTTCCGTTCCAGCTGGAAAAGGTTATGGATCTAGCGAGTGCAAACGGAAGGCAGGCTGAAAAGGTCAGCTGTTCTGTTCTTTCTGTAATGGATTGACCAGGGGCATGTTTTTATCTTTCTCACAACCACTGGATTGTAAAACTTAATTAGCAAAGTCACTTCTCTCCCCTCTCTGAAGGCGTGTGTGTGATGATTACACATAGATCACATTTTATGGACATGTCATGTTTTCATTTGAGACCAGCAGCCAACACAAGGGACTTCTCTGACACCTGTTTACAGCACCGCTCTGGAGAAGGCCAATAGGAAACAAAACGGAAGGGCCAGATTCAGCACTGAAAGAAGTTAGTCTAGCTCCCAGTGAAATCGCTTGTGCTGCAGTTGCTTATACCTGAGCTGAATTTGTCCATAGACCCTGACCTTCTGCAAAAAGAGTGAGAAAAGGGAATAACCAATACAGAGAGACATGCATGCAGATCTGCAAATGGAGAGGAATAGAGAAAGGGGAAGAGAAATGAGCGGAGATAGGAACACACACACACCCTACACCTGAATTCAGAGTGCAGAACCACTTCCCACAGGCCCTGCGTGGAATAATGATACTTTTACTCCTGAAAAGTGAAATCTTAATCTCTGGTAGAATGAAAGAAATGTGGAGATCTGTTAACCTCACCTTCCTGTGGGCCCTTTCTTCATTCACACCATAACAATTAGGAGAGAATTGCTGTAAGTTGAAATTAGAGCTGGCTGAAAAATGCCAAAATTCAAATGATGGATGAAATTGTTCCCCAACAATTTGAAATTTTGATACAAAAAAAAAATCACTTGTTTGTTTGTAAATATTTCATGTCATTTTTTTCGACCAACTTTGTTTGGACCATAGAGCTCCTTTTGATTGCTATTGCTGTCAGTCTGTCCACTGGCATCTTCCTGGCTACTGAAGGCCTGGAACTCCAGGTCCCTGAATAGCCTGCAAGAAACTCTGGCGTTCTCCTGGGAGATGCTGGTAAGTGAGTTGAGGCCTGATGAGGGAGCTGTATGTTACATTTAAAATGATAGCAAAGAATGAAGTGGTGTTGGGCGAAATCACTTGGAGTCTGTCTCGTTATGGGAGCTGGGGACTCGAGCTCTGTTAGATGCTCCTCTGTACACCATCTGGATCTTCAGCTTCTAGGTCACAATGAAGCCAAGTTCTTCTCTCTCTCTCTCTTTTCTATTGCTCTAACCCCCTCCCAGGCCCCAAATATCATTGCAGCGATGGGTTTTAGTTTCAGAATTCATGTATGGATTGAGATTTCCAGCATTCCAGATTTTGGGATTCTTCAGAGCCGAGGTGATAGATCCAGACCTGGGGGCTGAGGTTTTGACAACCCCAAAGTTCAGAGGGTTGGGGATCTGGGTCTTTCATTTGAGCCCGTCCCTTAAGCTACATCTACACTAGCCGCTAGGGGTGCGGTTCCCAGCTTGAGTAGACATATTCACACTAATTCTCCTCAAGCTAGCACCCTAAAAACGGTTGTGTAGCCATAGTAACATACAGCGAGTGGCAGCATGGGCTAGCCACCCCGAGTAGAAACCCCCCCCCTAGATCCCATAGATACATGCTCAGGACAGCGAGGCCATGCCACTGCTTGCCGCTACTGCAGCTACACAGCTAGCGCAAGTGAGTCTACTCCAGCTTGGAATCGCACTCCCAACACAGTGTAAACGTAACCTCAGTCCCAAGGAGGAGCAAGGTAACAGTTGCAGGCAGAGGTGGGTTTTAAGGGTTAGGAGCAATACCTATAGAGTGACCAGACAGAAAATGTGAAAAATCGGGATGGGGTGGGGGATAATAGGAGCCTATATAAGAGAAAAACCTAAAAATCGGGACTGTCCCTATAAAAGCAGGACATCTGGTCACCCTAAATACCTAAGAAAAGGGAAAGGGCTGTTTCACAGAAGGCAGAGAGAATCCAGATCCCTTGCCAGAAACATCCTCTGCTGTGTAGCACCACATCTGCATGTGTCTGATGCTGCTAAGGAAAGAGTGTGAGGCCATCAGTGTAACTGTTCGGGAGAGATAAAGCGAGAGGCGTCATAGAGCGAACCTACCTACAGCATATCAAACGACATCCAGTCAATCAGTCATTAATCGATTGGATTATGAACTTACCACTCTGATGCTGCCAGCTTCTTCAGTCCAGGGCCAGCGATGGGAAGTTGTGTAGCAAGCAAGCAGGGGTCTCCAGACACAACAAGATGAGAAGCCCCGACTGTTCAACTCCCACGGTAATCTCTACACAGAGTCCATTAGATTTAGGCTTCCAAATGGAATTTTTTCAAGAGGATTTTAGCAACTAATGACTGTGGCAAGCTACCTGCAAAAATCAAGCAAGAAATAGATACACCATTACACTGATGGTCATCACTCCCACCCACCTACTCACTATTCGGAAGTAAACTGAGTTGTGTGGGTCTTTTTCCCAGTGGTTTTGGTTTGGCCACCAAACTGAAAAATCAGCTATTTGCACAGCTCTAGAAATTACTGGGTGATGTTCTATGGCCTGTGTTATACAGGAGTCATGGCATAATGGTCCTGGCTTGCCTTCAAATCTATGAATGGAATCCCATTTTAAACATTGGATTATTTAGAAACTATGTGGCCTGGTAAATTTCCCTGCTTCCCTGTTGGGAAGAAAGTGTATCTCTTTCTAGAGTCTGATCTTTTCTAACAGACACAGGTGCTCAGACACCATGGTGCAGGGATACATCTACATGCTGTTAAGCTTCATACCAAATTTATCTGAAACAATGAGACGAGTTCTTGTTTTCCGATTTTTAATAAACAAAGGGTATTTCAGCCATACAATATTTCTGGTACTAATCACTTTGATGCTGTCTAGTGGCTAGACCTGGGCCCAGGGATGTCAGGACTCCTGGGTTCTATTCACAACTCTAGAAGGGCAGTGTGAGTCAAGAGGACTCCTGGGTTTAATCCCTATCTCTGCAACAGGCGCACTATGTGACCTTAGGCAAATTATTTCATCTTTGTGCCAATGTTTCTTATGATTTCTTGTGTTGTCAGATGGGGCTAATGATACTTAACCTGCCTCCATAGGGGTGTTGTGAGGTTTAATCAAGTAATGTGCTTTGAGATCCTTAATGAAAGCCGCTGCATAAATGAACAGTATTATTGTTGGAGAGCTAGGTGTTACTATCATAGAAAATCAGGTACTCAGGTAGAAAATAGCCCATTTCCATATTTATCAAATGCTGGTTCTCCATAAATACAGATGTTCCGTAATCCTCACTGGACCTGTCGGTTATTTATCTACATTTGAATTTGAATTATTACAAAAAATTGTTACCATTCATACAGCCCTGTCTCCCTACAAATTCCTCTTTTCCATTTAAAAGAATTTATTTCAGTGACTTTTGCTCTGTGGCTGCACTGACAGCCTTGCAGACTGAAACCCTCTATTTATCCACAGAACAAGAACTATATGGATGGGAGCAGGGCAAACTGACCTTCACTCTCTCCCACCAATGTGCCTCATCCCTGACCTGGAGGAAAGAGAGTCTCTGTAACTCATTTCAAGCTTTGGCATCTCTGATAAGACTCTCATTGAGAGAGCCAGCCAGGTCTGAAAGCTGTATTCTGACACCGACACTTGTCCACTAGGATGTGGACTGAGACCACCTTCTATGAGGAAGGGTAGATAGTGCACTGTGCTGGACCTCATGAGACCTGGGTTCAGCTCTTGGCTCTGCCACAGGCTTCCTGTCTGTCCTTGGGCAAGTCACTTAACCCCCACTTGGCCTGAGATCCCCATCTGTCAAAATGAGACTAATATGCCCTGACTCACAGTGGGTGTTGTGGCGTAAAATCCATTGATTGTAAAAGGCTCAGACATCACAACAAGGTCTGGCATGTCAGTACTTAGGTCATACTAAGTAGACATCATGTAATAAGAATCAGAGCTGGAAAAAAATTTCAGAGAATCAATGTGGCTGGAATATGGACAAGCTTTTGCCGTCTAGCTGTGTAACTTATATGGTGTAACTGCTAAAGACCTGGCAGCTGATTCTCCTCGGCCTTGCTCCATGAATGGTCATTTCTGTCTGCTCAAAGTGGGTGTCAAAGGCCTGACAGATCAGAACTGTAGCATTTTGCAGTTATTTTGCCCTGGACTAAAGGACCATATGAAGTGAAAGGTGGTGGAGAATTAGGCTCAAACAGTTTGAATAGCTGCATATTGAGGACCAGATCTTTCACCGTGTAAACAGGTGTTGTGACAGATTGAAGACTTTGGAAGTGCGGGGAACTCTTCAAAAGACTATTGTATTGAGATGTGCCAGATGCTGTCGTCCTAGGGATTAGTCAGAAATTTATGTATCAATAAATGTATATTTGTGAGCAAGGGATTATCTTCTAGCTCCATGGGGGAGAGTTACTGAGCTTCCCCCAGGGACTAAAATCAATGGGGGTGTAAATTACTGCAGACTGTGGGACAGATAAACATGGTCTGAACCAGTCTATGCAGTTCCACCCCCCAAAGTGGTAGTTCTCTGGAGCTGTTTAAGAGGCCCAGCAGACAAAGAAAGCTCATGGTATAAAGTCTCAGCTTGAACTGGCTTGAATGATCCTCATTTTGATCCAATAACTGTCTTGAGATTGTAACCAAGAGGGCTGGAAGGGTACGTAGGACTGGAACCTGCCAGGGTCTCCAGGTGGAAGATAGGTGAAGCTTAGCATGCACGTAGACTGTTTATTGTATTCTCTGTGCTCTGTGAAAGCTGGCAGGGTGCTGGTGATCCTTATCTAACCCCTGGGAGAGAGCCAACTGCAAGTGCTGGACTAAGGTCAGACTTGCTGGGATAAGCACAGCAAATTGAAGGAAAACTTGAAGCCTAAATCCATGATCTGAAGGGAGAGCATTGCCTGTTTGTGTCCATAGAGAGGTGATGGCTGGAGGTCTGAGAACAAAAAGGATGCCCTTGTGTAGACTATAGGGAGGGGAGGGGGCAGAGATGCAGTTAACCTTGGAACTGTGCTGGGGGTAACAACCTCAAAGTCACTGGGGCTATGGCAATTTACACCAACTGAGGATTTGCCCCAGCAAATTGGGACAGGCACAATTCAAATGTTAAATACAATTCTGCCCTCTTCATTGGCTCTAGTAATATTCTTTAGCATGACAGGTCCATAACTTCTCCAGCAACATTCCCTGATGAAGCTTTACAATGTCCTGTGGAACAGGAGTATTATCCCCATTATACAAATGAGGGAGGCAAGTACAGAGAGGTAAAATGACTTGCCCCAAGTCCTACTAGGGTGACCAGACAGCAAATGTGAAAAATCGGGACGGGGGGTGGGGGGTAATAGGAGTCTATATAAGAAAAAGACCCAAAAATCGGGACTATCCCTATAAAATCGGGACATCTGGTCACCCTAAGTCCTACAGAGAGTCACTGTCAAGGTCAGGATGAGAATCCACGTCTCCTGGCTCCCAGTGCTGTGTTCTAACAACCAAAGCGCTCCATTGGTTACAGCAGAGTTGATTGCAACCCAGTTACTGGTTCAAACGTTGCCTCTGAGATGAGAGAGACTATATCAATTAGCAATTCACCAAGACACCAAGCCCCTTTCCATGTGCTTTGTTTGAGTCCAGTGCTCTAGAATAAACATAGACCAAGCTGGTGAGGTCTGGATAAACGAGGCACCCTCCGTTCACTATCAGATGTTTAGCTTCTTGGGGGCAGGTGTTGCTCATTTCCTGTCTCAAGATATTTACAGATGCAGTGCCAGGCTGGTTTGCTTTTCCTCCTCGCTTCTGTTCAAGTGACAATGCAGTTTGACTGGCAAAGCTACAGGTTTATTAGAAAACACTCCTCAAACCTGGAGCAACGCAGCAAAAGTTGATGTTTTTTTCAAATTTTTGCCGATGACTGAGCGCAGGTTTAATATGTGACAGTTCTACTTACGCAGCAGCTCTGCCGGGAGCAAGAAGGGATTCTCTGCAATTGATTTTTTTTTCCTCATGAAAAAAAAACAAACACTAAACAGAGAAAAAAAATTGTGGTGAACATTCAGATTTGTGGTGCAGAAATTGAGGCTGGAATTAACTCTGGAGGAATGATGTGGCTGGAAACTCTCAGGCACTGCAAACTAAAATGCCACCTGGCGCTGAAAAAGCTCAGTGCATCTTCCTTTGGGTCCCTCACCCTGTGGCTCTGTTGGGTTTAAAGGGCTTTGCAGGTGTCTTTATTGATATGAAAAGTAGCACCTTGATGCCCCCATTGAAGATTACGGCCCCATTATGTTAGGTGTTGTACACACACAGTAAAAAGCTGGTCTCTGCCTCCAAAGAGTCTATAGACATCAGTATAAGCTACAGGTGTAGCAATCAATCAATCAATGTGGAGGAAGGACACAGTATAGTGAAACTACCCTGATAAGATTAATAGGTAGCTAAGTCTGTACATTCAAGGTGGTGGATATGATGCAGATCTAAATTTCAAACATGGGGATCCTACTTAGACATTCCCATCTTGCTGTCCATGATGTGAGCACTCGATGATCAGAGCTGTCAGCGATGGCACCTGGACAGCCCAGTGCGTTACTTGCTTTTAAATATTGAGCCTGTGCATTCAGAGGGGGTGATGCACCAATTGCATGGGACGGGGACCCAAAGGGAGATCTCTCAAAGGAGATGGCGACAGTCTCATGGGGCATTTTGTGCAATGAGTTACCCAGGCCAAAATGTGTACATGTACTTTTATGACACCTCATCAGCATCATCATGTTCCCATGACGCCTCTGGCGTTTAGGGCAGCGACAAAGCTCCTCCACTCCGGTCTGTTTTGGGCAAGTCTTTCAATGGTTTCCCAGCTGTGACCCTGGTTTTTCAGCTCGGCTTCCACAGCTCTTCGCCATGCTGCATTTGGGCAGCCTCGTTTTCACTTAACTTCAGGTGTCCATCTTATTGCCATGCTGATGATGGAATCAGTTTCCATCCAAAGCACATGGCCAGTCCATCTCCCACGCCTCCTGGCAAGGATGGTGCTCAGATCCTCTTGGCTGCACTGTGTCCATAGATCTTGGTTTGAGATTGTTCTGGGCCAAATGATATGGAGGATTTTTCTGAGGCAGGTTATATGGAATTAAGACAGTTTGGACATGTCCTACTTTCTCATTCCCCAGCATTCTGCACTATAAAGTAGTGTTGAAAGTATGCAGCTCTGATAACTCTTGAGTTTGATTTGGTGTTGTATTTTGATGATGTCCAGACTGTGTTTAAGCTCCTGAAGGTGTTCCTGCTTTATTGATTTTGTTCCGGATGTCCTGGCTTGTTCCACCGCCCTGGCTGATGGTGCTGCCCAAGTATATGAATGTTTTTACATTGGTGAAAACATAATCCTCTATCCGTACTGAGGTGAGGCAATATTAAAGGTCATGATAGCTGTCTTATTGTAGTTGGTTTTCAATCCAATTTGCTGGCTGAATGCATTGAGATGAGTTGTTTTTTCTTGTATATGGCGTTGGGTATGTGATAGGAGAGCGAGATCATCTGCGAAGTCTAAGTCTTCAAGGGATGAAAAGGGTATGTCTTCTGTTGTATGCTGCATTGCCCAGTCGATGGCAATGTTGAAGAGGATTGCAGACATGACACACCCCTGACATACCCCTGTTTTGACTTCAGAACTGAGCTCACTGCAATCAACACTGCATGTAAAGTTGGAATAGAAGCTTTTGATGATGTGATTATACGGAGAGCGATTCTGTATGCCTGCAGAATGCGCTATAGGCTGGTCCTGTGAATGCTATCAAAAGCCTTCTCAAATTCTTGGAAGTTTGGCAACGGCATCTCTCCATATTCTAAACATTGTTCTATTATGTTTTGTGGAGTGAAGATCTGGTCTGTGCATCCACGCCCTTTCCAAAAACTGCCTGCTCTTTTCTGAGAATGCTATCAACTGCCTCTGATATACACTGGACTATGATCTTGCACAATACTTTGCTTGGCACAGATAGAAGTCTGATACCACGCCAGTTATGACAATCACTGAGATTTCCTTTCTTTGGTATCGTCACTTTGAACCCATCGGTCCACTCATCTGGCACTTTTCCCCTTCCCAGACTGATGTAAATAGAGGGGCCAGGATAGATGCTGCTAACTCAGGATTTACCTTATTACACCTACACTGGGATTAATCCTTAGCCCAGCACGCAACTTAAACAGCAGGGCTGAGGAATTCTTTGGGAAAATCACCCTTGTCCCAGACTGCAGAATGCCAGCAGAGCTATTCCAGGGCTGCTATTGTAATTACAAAGCCGCTGCAGCGCCGGGGGTTCCTGCACACCTGCTGCTCAGGAGAAATGGCCAATGAATCCCCACAGTGAAGGATTTATTTGATCCCATCCAGGCTTCAGTCCCCAGTTTGCCCCACAAGAAGCCAGCCCAGGGCACAGTTTTATGGTGATGGTGGTGCAGCCCCTCTGCATGACTCCTTCTACAGCAAAAGTGCTCCAGTTCTGCAGGGTCACGTCCGTCCACAGCGGAGGAGAGGGGAGGGAGTGGGGCAGGATCTGCTCCCAAAAGATTTTTGTCATTGACACACAATGGGAAGAATGTGATGCAGGAGCAGGATGTGCCTCTGCCCAGCTCCCTCAACACCTGGACTCTCACTCTTGTGTAGTGATAACGCAAATCTAGGCCGCTCCAGTGGGGAGAAGGGCTCAAGGAAGGCAGTATGGGCCAGTAGATAGTGCATTAGACTGGGATTCAGGTGACCTGAGTTCTATTCCGAGCTTTGTCACTGACCTGCTGTGTGACCATGGGCAAGTCCTGTCCCCTCTCTGTACCTTCTTTTCCCTTTCTATCTTTTGAATTTAGATTGTCAGTTGTTTGGGGCAGGGACTGTCTCTTTCTAATTGTTCGTACATCACCTTGTACAAAGGGGACTTGATCTCAACTGGGACTTGTAGGTACTACCATAATTTAAGAAAAACTTTCTAACTCTAAGGATAGTTAACCACTGGAACAGGTTGCGTAGGGAGGTTGTGGAATCCCCATCTTTTTTTAAGAACAGGTTAGACAAACACCTGTCAGGGATGCTTTACTTATACTTAATCCTGCCTCAGCATGGCCAATTAGACTAGCTCATTGTTTCTTAACCTTTTTGATACCAGGGACCGGCTTGCTGCCTTCCTAAATCACGTTCAGGAGATCTCAGGGACCAGCACTAGTCCATTGACTGGTCATTGAGAAATGCTAGACTAGATGACCTCTTGAGATCCCTTCCAGCCCTACATTTCTATGATTCTGTGATAATACTAATAATAATAACAAAAGGTGCCCTTCAAGATCCCGGAGTTTTGCAACAGCTACTGCAGCCAGCCTCTCAGACGCTTCTGATGAATAACAGGTGATTACTCTCTTGGAAAGGCTGGGCTTGCTTTGGGTTTAATCAGTAAACAGCTTTTGAATGTATAATGTCATTTCTCTCTTAAATATGCCCAGTAACATTGAAATGACCGTGGCCTCCTGCCTCTTTCGCACCACAGACTCTGCCAAATGCATAACATACACCCCATTGCACACGCCCACTCAATTACTCCGCAGAATAAATGCAACAAACATTACCTTGCAATTCAGGAGCTATCAAGTGCAAGTGACCAATGGCTCATTGAGTGCGCTGGACAGAGGTGGGATTTGTCCTTCAAGGATGGTGACCTTTCTTTCCCATGTGAAGAATTGATAATATATTTAGAAATTTGTTGGGTTGCAGAGCTGTGGCGCGTATGTGCACGCACACGCACAAAGTGATAAACCCTGATATTTAGAAGCACACCCATACTCACGATTTTGTGGTTTAGCTTTGCTAAACACCCACAAATTTGGCCACTAATCTGAACCACTTAAGCTCCCTAACTATTGAGCCAAAATACTTCTGCCCTAGCTGGGCATTTCCAGTCCTGGCTGGTCCCAGGAACCCAAGATTGATGTGAAACTGAAAAATATTGACTGGTATCTAACTTTGTTCATACCTCCAAAAAGTGATTGAAGTTTAGTCCTGGTTTTGAGTGATGTTTCATGGCAATTCTTATTTGATTAGAGTCAGTTTACACATTCATAGTATGCACCACTTGAATTTGTGATAACATGCAAATTGTGTCCACTCACCTACGTGCTCAGATACTATGCTGATGGGCAGCACACAGAGCTCCTTTGTATGCACACATCACAGTCCACATCTGCTATTCCAGATATAGCCAAGTACCCATAAAGAATAAATCCTGTAAAACCAAGGTGCAAACCACTGAAAAGTCACCATCTGACTCTGTACACCCTGCACCCCCGTTACACAAATAGTCCTAGATTTCACACATCAAAGGGATAAGAGTGGCCATATAGGTCAGGCCAATAATCCCTGTAGCCCAGTATCATGTCTTCTGACAGTGGCCAAGGCCAGATGCCTCAGCGGGAATGAACAGAACAGGGCAATTTCCAGTGCTCCACCCCCCCGTTGTCCATTCCTGATTTCTGGCAGTTGAAGGTTTAGGGACGCCCAGAGCCTGGGCTTGCATCCCTGACTATCTTGGCTAATAGCCACTGATGGACCCATCCTCCATGGTTTTATCTAATTGTTCTTTGTTATGCTTCTGGGCTTCACAGCCTCCCTTGGCAATGAGTTCTGCAGGTTGACTGTGTGGCGTATAAAGAAATACTCCCTACAGTGCTTTTATTGATAGGCCGGCCCTTTACCAGGTCCCACTTACATGCTTTCAGAGTCTCCTCCTCATCTGAAGTCCTTTTCCCGCTTTGGGAATGTTACTCTAGTCTTTCCAGATTCACACGTAGGCGGGACGTCCAGTTAAGGGGACTTTCAGTTTCAGAGTTTTCTTTTAAAAAATCTATAGAGGTCTGACTTGTTTATGGTGGCTAGGTACCATGAAACCCAGGGTCAGAGTTTATCTTCAACCCCTCTCTGTGGCAATCGGCCTGTACCTGGTCTTGTCAATGCTTGTAGGTGGCAGAGGTTTATAAGCTGTCATCCTCCCGGTGACTGCTGCTAGAGTCAGCTAACAGTGAGGCCCAGTATCTGTCATCCTGCTGCTCCTTTCTGTGACGAGTTCTCCCTTTTAAGCGTGGTTCTTCCAACTGGAGCAGGCTCTGTGGGTGGGCCTATAGTTGAGCCCAGAGGAGCTCGTTAACCTTCTCCTGATTGGCATGGGGCATGCCCTGTCGCAATGGGACAAATGCGTATGAAGGTTGGACCTTTCTTGCAATGAGCCTGTGCCACATCGCAGAAGCATGTTTGTGGAGAATCCCTCGATGGGTGCTCCTTGGGATTTGGTGGCAGGCTCCCAACAGTGGGACTTGCTCTCACCAGTGCTTGACTCTACTGGCCTTCCGAGCGCAGTTCGAGACGCATCTTTTGGCCACGGCTTTGCTTGAATCTGAACCATTTGTGGGTTATTTATGGCTGCTGGAGGCAGCATAAGGAGGAGGCCTGTTTCTGCTGTCTACTGTGGACAGTTTGATTTAGTGTCTGATTGCATTTCATCTTTGGCATGAGTGCTAATGATATGGCCATGGATGTCTAGAAAAGCATTTTAAAAAAATGCATTAAAAGATGCACAGAGACCTGCCTTTGAATCCTGAGACATTATCTCTAGCTCCAGGACACCTGTATCCTGAGGTTTGTATATTATAGCCCTGGGGTACCCGAATGCTGAGTCTTTATTCCATGAACACGAGCTTTTAACAAACAGTCAGAGAGAGCCCAGTGGTTTGCAGAAGGAACACATACTCACTCTCTATTTAGGAAATTGGCCTGTTTTTATGCTAGGACCCCACCTCTTCCCTGAGTCAAAGCATAAGTTATGTGTTTTTATCCAGCTCTGCCAGCTGTGGGGTGACTACATTTACTCTGCAGAGAAAGATTAGCAACCTGAAAGCTGGGCTTTCCAGGAAGGGCTGGTGGAATTGACCTACAGCTTCAGGGCCAAGTCCTGACACCCTTACATCTTAGCCCATGGAGGTTCCCACTGATTTTCAATGGGCCCAGCCAGGCAGAGGCACAGCTGCGAGCAGCGGCACCGGAGGCAGCAAACAGGGCGGCTAACAGGGGAGTTTGAGAGGGAGTTTGCAGGGGGAGGTAAAGGGGGAGGGTGGGGTGTGGTGTGTGCTCTGTTTCCCCAGGTGCTGTGGGCAGAGACTGCAGCAGCCAGGAGCCAAGCAGCAGCAGCAGACAGAATGCAGATGGCTGCATGTGGAAGCTGTGGTATGTATATAGTCCTAGCAGGGGAGCTGGAACAAAGGTATGTGTGTATGAAGTGTCGCCTTATAGTGTTACTGGAGGAAAAGGTTAAGGGGCTGGAGATGCAGGTAGAGACCCTGGTGGAGTTTAGGCGGGGGTTTGAGCAGCTGATGGAGGATAGGAAAGGCGGGGCTGAAGGGGAAGGCTCTAGGGTGCAGAAGGAGGCAGTAGTAGATGACAGCGAGAGGGGAATGGAAGGGGGAGATCAAGGTAAGTGGAAGCATGTGACTGTGAGAAGCAGGCCAAGGAAAAGGAGGGCCAGTGAGGGGGGAATAGAACTCAGGAATAGGTTTGAGTGTTTGGATAACGAGGTAGAGGGGCAGCAGGTGGTGACTGAAGCTGAGAGGGTGAGGAAGAAGAGAAGAGCGGCTAGTCCGAGAGAGAGGGGGGAGGAGTTGATGGAGACAGCACCAATTATGGGCCACCAGAGGATAGAGGAAGGAATAAGGGGGAGCGTAAGAGAAGATAGGAGCAGACACAGGTCAGGACTAGAGGGATCGGAGACTAGATTACTAGATCGCACTGTTGCCAGGCGACGGCAGGTGTATGTAATTGGAGACTCTTTACTGAGGAGATTGGATAGGCCTGTGACCAGGGCGGACCCGGAGAACAGAAGGGTGTGCTGTCTACCGGGCGCAAAGATACGCGATGTGGACCTGCGGTTGAAAAGGATCCTAAAAGGAGCAGGTAAGAACCCCTTGATAATCCTTCATGTAGGAACGAATGACACGGCTAGGTTCTTGTTAGAGAGAATCAAGGGAGATTATGCCAGGCTGGGGAAGACTCTCAAGGAGATAGAGGCTCAGGTTATCTTTAGTGGGATTCTGCCTGTTCCGAGGGAAGGGCAGCAAAGGGCTGATAGGATTGTGAGGATAAATAGTTGGCTAAGGGAGTGGTGCTATAAGGAGGGCTTTGGGATGTATGGCCACTGGGAGGCTTTCGGGGACAGGCACCTGTTCTCGCGGGATGGGCTTCACCTGAGTAGGGAAGGAAATAGACTTCTGGGAGGGAGGCTGGCTCATCTTATCAAAAGAGCTTTAAACTAGGAAGTTTGGGGAGATGGTTGGGAGATGCACAGTTAATCTCCACGCCAGTTTCCAGTATTGAAAAGCTGAGTGTAATAAGAGGAGACATAGCCGGGGAGATGAGATTGGACATAGGAAGGATAGGGGGGACAAACACAAAGAGGCCCGCAACATACAGTGCTACTAATGGGAGACAGGCTAAACGACATACATTAGGGTGTTTGTACACCAATGCGAGAAGCCTAGGTAATAAAATGGAGGAATTGGAGGTCTTGGTCCGAGAATTGAAACCGGACATCGTAGGAATAACTGAAACGTGGTGGAATGGCAGTCACGACTGGAACGCAGGTATGGAGGGGTATGCGCTGTTTAGGAAAGACCGGGATAAAGGTAAAGGTGGGGGGGTGGCATTGTATGTCAATAGTGAATTAAGCTGTAAAGAAATAATAGTTGATGGAATAGATAACACGGAGTCCGTCTGGGCGATACTCAAGCTGGGTAAAAGGACTACTAGAGCCTCTCCGGGGATAGTGCTTGGGGTGTGCTATAGACCACCGGGATCGACCCAGGATATGGATAAGGAACTATTTAATGTGTTAAGGGAGGTAAATACTAATAGAAACTGTGTAATTATGGGGGACTTTAACTTCCCGGATATAGATTGGGGAACAAACGCTAGTAGCAATAATAGGGCTCAGATGTTCCTAGATGTGCTTGCTGATCAATTCCTTTATCAAGTGGTAGCTGAGCCGACGAGGGGGGAGGCCATTTTAGATTTGATTCTGGTAAGTAGTGAGGACCTTGTTGAGGAAGTGGTAGTGGGGGACAACTTGGGCTCCAGTGATCATGAGCTAATTCGGTTTAAACTAAATGGAAGGACTACCAGAATTAAGTCAAAGACTAGGGTTTATAATTTTAAAAAGGCCAATTTTAACAAATTAAGGGGACTGGTAAGGGAAGTGGATTGGGCAAACATATTAAGGGATCTAAAGGCAGAAGAAGCCTGGGATTACTTTAAATTAAAGATGCATGAGCTGTCGGAGGCCTGTATCCCCAAAAAGGGAAAAAGATTACTAAGCAAGAGATTTAGACCGAGCTGGATGAGCGACCAACTGAAAGGGGCGATTAGGAAAAAACAGAAAGCGTACAAAGAGTGGAAGAGGGGAGGGATCAGTAAGGAAACTTACCTTAGTGAAGTCAGAGAATGTAGAGATAGAGTGAGAAAGGCCAAAGGCCGGGAAGAGTTGGACTTAGCAAGGGGAATTAAAAGCAATAGTAAGAAGTTTTACAGCCATATAAATAGGAAGAAAGCAAAGAAAGAAGAAGTGGGACCGCTGAAGACTATAGCCGGAGAGGAGATTAAAGATAATCTAGGCATGGCACAATATCTCAATGAATATTTTGCATCGGTGTTTAATGAGGCCAATGAAGGTATTAGGGATACTAGCACCGTTACAGAGGGGCATACAGGATGGGGGATTACCGCATCCGAGGTAAAAACAAAACTAGTACGTCTTAATGGGACTAAGTCGGGTGGACCGGACGATCTTCATCCGAGAATATTGAAGGAATTGGCGCGGGAAATAGCAGGCCCATTAGCGACTATATTTAATGAATCTGTAAACTCGGGGGTGGTCCCGTTAGACTGGAGAATAGCCAATGTGGTTCCTATTTTCAAGAAAGGGAAAAAAAGTGACCCGGGTAACTATAGGCCTGTTAGTTTAACATCAGTAGTGTGCAAGGTGCTGGAGAACATTCTGAAAGAGAAACTAGTTGAGGACCTTGAGGTTAATGGCAAATGCGATAAATTACAGCATGGTTTTACGAAGGGCAGATCGTGCCAAACGAATCTGATCTCCTTCTTTGAGAAAGTAACTGACTTATTAGATAAAGGAAATGCAGTGGACCTAATATACCTGGATTTCAGTAAAGCGTTTGATACAGTACCCCATGAGGAATTATTGGTTAAAATGAAAAACATGGGGATCAATATAAAAATCCAGAGGTGGATAAGGAATTGGTTAATGGGGAGAATGCAGCGGGTCATATTAAAGGGTGAATTGTCGGGTTGGAGGGAGGTTACTAGTGGAGTGCCTCAAGGTTCGGTTTTGGGACCCATTTTATTTAATCTATTTATAACTGACCTCGGGACCGATTGCAAGAGTAGGCTGATAAAGTTTGCGGATGATACAAAGGTGGGAGGAGTTGCAAACTCGGAGGAGGATAGGGATATTCTGCAGGGAGACTTGAATGAGCTTGTGAATTGGAGTGTCAGAAATAGGATGAAATTTAATAGTGAAAAGTGTAAGGTGATGCACTTGGGGATGACTAATAAAAATTTTAGTTACAAGATGGGGACGCATTGGTTAGAAGTAACGGAAGAGGAGAAGGACCTAGGGGTCCTTGTGGACCGCAGGATGACTATGAGTCGACAATGTGACGTGGCGGTGAAAAAAGCCAATGCGGTCTTGGGATGTATTAGGCGAGGTATATCTAGTAGGGATAGGGAGGTCCTGCTTCCGTTGTATAAGGCGCTGGTGAGACCTCATTTGGAGTACTGTGTGCAGTTCTGGTCTCCAATGTTTAAAAAAGATGAACTCAAACTGGAACGGGTGCAGAGAAGGGCGACTAAGATGATCAGAGGAATGGAAAACCTGTCGTATGAAAAGAGATTAGAGGAGCTTGGGTTGTTTAGTCTGACAAAGCGAAGGCTGAGGGGGGATATGATTGCTATCTTCAAATATATCAGAGGGGTTAATACAAGGGAGGGAGAAGAATTATTCCAGCTTAGTACTAATGTGGACACGAGAACGAATGGATACAAACTGGCAGGGGGGAAGTTCAGGCTTGAAATTAGACGAAGGTTTCTGACCGTCAGAGGGGTGAAATATTGGAACGGCCTTCCGAGGGAAACGGTGGGGGCGACGGACCTGTCTGGTTTTAAGATTAAGTTGGATAAGTTTATGGAGGGAATGGTTTAATGGTAAAACATAGTAGCCAAGGAAAACCAAGCAATGGTACATGAATAGCATAATGGCCAACAAGGGTCAGGCTAGAGACTCTTGCCTATATGCTCGGGGTATTACTGATCGCCATATTTGGGGTCGGGAAGGAATTTTCCTCCAGGGTAGATTGGCTGAGCCTCTGGAGGTTTTTCGCCTTCCTCCGCAGCATGGGGCAGGGATCACTAGCAGGAGGGTCTCAGCCGATTGAAGTCACTAAAACACAGGATTGGGGACTTCAACGGCAGAGTCCAGGGAAGGGTCTTGCGGCCTGCAGCATGCAGGGGGTCAGACCAGATGATCATAATGGTCCCTTCTGACCTTAAAGTCTATGAGTCTATGAGGGTAGGACACTACTCGGTGCGAATAATGGTGGCACAATCAGGGACCTAACAGATATATTCAGAAAGATCCATTCTTCTTACTATGAAGTACCCTTGCAAGGGCACTCATTCAAGGCATCTTTGCCTGCTTGGAAGTAGAGGCACTGGGCCTTTTATGTCCTAGTCTTACGTCAACAGTCTCCAACTCCAGGGAGCCTGCATTCTTCGGATGATGCTCTCTTTCTTATAGAAGAGGAGTGGGAAACTGAACTGTTAAAGAAGCGTCATTCCGTGGAGATAAGATGATGGAGTAGAATGGGATGAACCTCTATAATGAAGCGAAGAAAGGACCTTCGTATACAAATCATTGTGTTGGCTCTGTGCCTGGAATTCACCTCAGCCCATGGGCAGCTATTGGTGCTGTGTATGCTTGGCCTCTCCTCTACTCAGGTGTGAGTGATCCAGGGCTAGCCCTGAACACCAGGCTCCTGAAGGGATGGATACCCAATATCCCTTGTTTGTCCAGTCTGGAATCAGAGCATTACAGGGCGGTGGGGTGAAAACAATTTTGATGAGAGAGACTCCAAGTTTCTGCAGGCCAAGCCATTTGAGTCTGCAAATGTAGACTAGAAATCTCCCAAAAACAGCTTCTCTCCTGGTATTGTCACTTCTGCTTCCAGTCCGGGCCTACAACCCAAAGCACTAGCCCGGAACTGAAAAATAATGTGAAGTTAACCCAACTCTTTCAAAAGTGTTGTTTCCAGTTGGGAAGGCTCATTTGGATGAAGTAAGAAAACCATGCAAATCTTCATTCCCATCTCTCGAAACAAATAATTGGGCCTTTATCAATTAGAGAGACGCCGGAGTCAAGGGGAGAGAGAAACCATAGATTTCCATTTTAATTCATTAATGCTCCATTTGTTCTCAATGTGTTTAGCCCAGCTGCCTTCAGGGTATCTCAGAAACCCACATGTCCCCAAAATAATTACTCTCTTATGCATGGGAGGCGTCCATGACAGCATGCTTAGCTCACAGGCCAAGCTAGTAGGTGCCATGCCAGCATAATTCCACACCTTTGGCGCACTTCCATGCTGCGTATGACCCATGCCACATGCTGTGCTGGACAAATGTGATTTGTCCATGATGGCAAATTGCATGTTCCAACGCGTGCTCTTTGAGTATCCCACATTGATACAGGCGTGAGGACACATGCAACCCCCCTGCACACCCATTGACAAAGCGTCACTAAGGTAAGCAGATGGGGGTGATAGGCAGCTTTGTTTCAAAGGAGCTTAAACTGCTTGGAATAAACCCATTCCTGCCATGAAGGCATGTACATCAACAGTCTCCCTGCTACTCCTTTAAGGTCTAGAGAGCAATTGCTACACTGTGCGTGATATTCCTGGCTTGCATGATAAGCTGCCACATGCATTCTACCCTGCTGGATAAAGAGCAAGATGGGCCAGGCCAGCGAAAGGGTTAAGATTGTTGGGTTGGCATTGTCAGCAGTAGCAGAGCCGGAGTTAAATCTCTCTGCTTAGAGAAGAGCATTAGGAACTGCTGCAGGGACAATATAACAGCTCCTGTTGTCCGTTCTCAATCTCTCTTTAATGTAACCAGAGACTTAAATACGATTAACTCAAATCTTTGAGGAAACCAGAAAATACTGTAACAATAAAGGCCGTAACACGGTTACAAATGAGAGCTACTGCTCCCCTCTGCATTCTAAATTCCAAGGATAATTCTACGGAGCTTCATTACCGGAGTATAATTGTGTTATAGAACTCTAAATCACCCTGCTACACTTAACTGGCAATAACATTAAGATAGCACAGATATTCATTTTAATTAAAACATAGCCTCAAACTATTTCCCCGCTTTAGAAGCCAAAACTTTTTCTGTCTTTTCTTTTTTTTTAAACCAGGAAACTTTCATTGTTCCTGGTGTGTCGCTGGTCACCAGAGGGCCCAGAACTTAAAAGCAATGAGAAGATATCTTATCTTCTAGAACTGGAAGGGACCTTGAAAGGTCATCAAGTCCAGCCCCCTGCCTTCACTAGCAGGACCAAGTACTGATTTTGCCCCAGATCCCTAAGTGGCCCCCTTAAGGATTGAACTCACAACCCTGGGTTTAGCAGGCCACTGCTCAAACCACTGAGCTATCCCTCCCCCCTGAAGCTACATTGCCACAAGTGGATTCCTTCCCATAATAGGTTCACTTTATGTGGCTGAATGGCTAAGCTAAAAGGTAGGTGGACTGGCTTCATTGGTTCTCCATGGTTCTCCACGTCTGGGGGATTCTATCAGGATGGGACAATGCTAGGGGAAATCCCAGTTGGATATGTGCAACTGGCTCATCCTGGTTCCAGTTAGTCACTAGGTTTTTGGACCAGAGCAACTGGTCCTTCAAACGAAGCCAACAGAATCCAGTCTAAAACTAACGAAGGCAAGATGCTGGATACTAATAGGACACATCCCCAGGAGAAGGTCTGCTGCAAGGAGGATACAAGTCCTACCCTATACTCCAGTAGACTCTAACAACTCCGTTAGCACAGATGGGACCCCATGGCCATATTAACCAAAAGGCCACCTTGAAACCTGGGCTTAGGAAGTAGCAATTTTGGTGGGCTCTTTTGGAAGATCTATCCAGGTGGGCAGGAGCAGCAAGCAGAGTTGAATTGGCAAAACGAGCTTGAGGAGCAGTGTGCTTAGATACCACACTGGCAGGCACGCTTGGAATACATAGGCAGAGCCAGCAGGCGTTTGCTTGCTTAGCAGAACTACAGAAGCCCCCACCCGCTCTGCAGCTCTCCTCATCCACACAAACATCCTTCCCCGGGAGGCTCCGGTATGGGCCCTCCAGTCCTTCTTCTAATGCAGTTTCTTGCAGGGTAGAGGCAACCCAACACTGGGCCTTGTGCCCGATATGCTGGAGTAAAGTGCAACCTGATACTCTTCAGCTGCAACTTCTCCCAGCACGTGACCCCATACATGACCCAGAGCTGGCTCAGCCAGGGTGCACCTGTTAAAGTAATCAAGGACTGGGTTAAGGTCATCAAAGGCTGTGGACACACCCATAAGGAATCCCTCCCCCCCCTCCATGGCCACCATCACTGCCGAGGTGGGAGTGGCAGCAGTACCCCCTTGGAGCAATGGCAGGCTGGCACCCCCAGAGCCTTGGCAACACGTTGTCTTCTCTGGTGGAATGAGACAGTTTCCTCCCTGGCTCTGGCAGCCGCCGCTGCTCTTTGTGCTGCAGGCTGGCTGCAGACTCAGGCAGACATTTCAAGCTTTACTTCACATCTATGTAGGCTGGATATGTATTTTTTTAAGCAAAAGCTTAGATTCTGCCATGGTCACATGCCTCTGGGAGAAGAGACCCTGGGCATTGGTCTATTCCTTCATCCAGCCCTGTGTGAAGATCCTCTGTAGGTAGCAAACAGAAGACATGGAAATTGCAATCAGACACTTTTGCCACCAGTGGAAATGCTTTTAAATTAGCTCCATCGAGAGACCTTTAAGGCAGCTTTGAAATGTACAGAAAATGAAACAGTTGGCAAATCTTGGGAGCACGCAATGTACTCGGGTTGTGTTCTCAGTCCCAGAATGAATGAGATTGAGCATGAGCCATGACAGTTACGATGTCTCAAGGCTTCTAAGCCACGACTTTAAATATTTTTAATTTCTCCAAATTTAACTTAATTTAAATTTTACTTAGAGGTAATTTGAATTAATTAATATAGTTACTGTTATGCAAAAATCAATCCATGAATGTCTGGAAATTCTTGTTAATATGGCAGCAATTTCATGGCTACAAAACAAAAATCTACCTTCTTAAAATGTAGATGGAGTTCGGTTTAAGAGAAAAAGAACAGGAGTACTTGTGGCACCTTAGAGACTAACAAATTTATTAGAGCATAAGCTTTCGTGGACTACAGCCCACTTCTTCGGATGCATACAGAGTGGAATAAATCTGGTTTAAGATAATAATAATAATAAAAAAATACTCTTCATTTCCAGCATAGATAAATATATCATGCCTTTTATCCAGGAATTTAATTAATCCCCAGAACAGCCTCTGAGGTAGTTCTTATTGTTTATTGACATTTGTATCACAATATCTTCTAAAGGTCTCAGTGAGCTTATGGTGCCAGAGCTTTGTCTTCGGTGTTCGCTAGCACAATGTGGGCCTGCTCCATAAGTGGAGCTCCTCCTAGTTGCTACCACAATAGAAAGAAAGAAAGAAAGAATAATAACACTCAGGGCCCCATTGTGCTAGACTCTTACAATGCATTTGTCTAGAGACCGCCTCCATTTTATTGTATTCATTTTACAGATGATGGAGAGGCCCAAATTCCTCGCTGGTATATGTTGGTTTCCTTCCATTGAAGTGATAGGAGTTACGCCCGTTTGGATCAGGTCTAGGTTTTTCTCTTCAACTCTGTGAAGAAGTTAGTACATCTCAGGTCACAGCTGGTTGCAGTTTGGGAATAACTTTAGTGGCAAATAAGCCTCCAAAAATATATTATGCTGATTGTTAAAGAAATTGCAAAATGGAAAGTAGAGAGAGAGCGAGAATTTACCTTATGGACTGGAAGTGATTGGATTGTCTGACTCTGAGCAGACCATTTTTATGAAGATGAAAATTTGGTTGACTGCTCAAGGGTAAAGATGCAGTAATGTGTTAAAAATATTAATGAAAATCTTAGAATATATGTTGGGTTCAATTAGGTTAATAATGCATGGAAAGTTATCAGATATGCAAGTCTTAACGAGAGGGCTTGCAAGGGAGAGATTTTACTCCAAAGAAACTTATAAAAAGTGCTGGAAACGTAACCTGGCTTTGTTTGAAAGGCCTATCAAATGGATTTCAATGGCAAGAAGTAGAAATGGTTTTGTGACATGCCAGCTATCTCCATCTCAATCAGGCCTGGCACTTTTCACATTTGAAAAGCAATACCAGGGAAGCCTGATTAAATGGATGATTATCTGAAATGTATCCAAACTATCTGAACCTCTTAGACATAACAACGGGCTAGGGATCTTCTCAAAACAACACTTCTTGCATGATACCTGATGCTTTCAGCCAAGATGGGAAGAGTACAACAAAGATCCTTTCTTTGACAGTAGTTCAGCACTTCCTTTCCTGGAAACTCCCAGGTGTGCAGAAAGGAAACACAATAGGGAAGAGGGATCTTAATTTTTCCAAACTTCAGTTCAAGTTTAAGGTGAAGATTTGAATCAATTATGCAAAGTGGTTCTCAAATTTCTAAAGAAAAGACAATGCTCCCAACCCATGGATGGGAACCCACCAGCACTCCAATAATCCCATCCAGAAATGACACTTGGAGAAGTGCCTGGAATTATTAGGGATCCTGGTACGCTGTATTTATGTGCAAGAGAGGGGGGAAATCCAATATGGTTTTGAAATGTATACAGGTAGGAAACTTGTTTTTTTTAAATAAATGAAAATTACTCAAACACCTTTGACATTGAACAGAAAGTCCATCCCATGTGGTTTTATGCAACCTGTGAGCCTACTACGCTCTTATGAAATGGCAAAGTCCTTAGTATTTTGTTTAAATGTTGTCATTTAAACACATTCCCTCTCTCTCAGGGATTGATGGATCGTAGAGAGTGAATAGGTTGAACCTCCAACACGCTACTCTAAACCTACCTGGGAGGGATCACAGGCATCATGGTCCCTCTGAATTTGTGGAGGAAGCTCTTGGAGTGTTATCTTCTCCCTAATTTTGTTGTACCAGCTCCTAATGTGACCTTAGGCTCAGCTACTCTCTGCTTCCTCTAATGGCATGAGCCCTTCCAGCTGCCTGTCTTTAGCAGCTCTCCATTGCTTCAAAACCTTGGAGCTGATCAAGTTCTCTGATGAATCAGAAGAAGGATAGAATTTCAGCTCTACTTGCTTTACGATGCTTGTATTAGGCCTGTTAGGAACATAAGAATGGCTGTACTGCGTCAGACCAAAGGTCCATCCAGCCCAGTATCCTGTCTACCGACAGTGGCCAATGCCAGGTGCCCCAGAGGGAGTGAACCTAATAGGTAATGATCAAGTGATCTCTCTCCTGCCATCCATCTCCACCCTCTGACAAACAGAGGCTAGGGACACCATTCCTTACCCATCCTGGACTTAACCTTCATTAATTTATCCAGTTCTCTTTTAAACCCTGTTCTAGTCCAAGCCTTCACAACCTCCTCAGGCAAGGAGTTCCACAAGTTGACTGTGCGCTGTGTGAAGAACTTCCTTTTATTTGTTTTAAACCTGCTGCCCATTAATTTCATTTGGTGCCCCCTAGTTCTTGTATTTTGGGAACAAGTAAATAACTTTTCCTTATTTACTTTCTCCACCTCACTCATGATTTTATATACCTCTATCATATCCCCACTTAGTCTCCTCTTTTCAAATAAATACACACCTGTTGAAAGGATAACAAGCTGGTGTGTGTTTGTGTCTGTAAGGCCACATCCCCCCTTAGTATCCTCTTTTCCAAGCTGAAAAGTCCTAGCCTCTTTAATCTCTCCTCATATGGGACCTGTTCCAACCCCCTAATCATTTTAGTTGCCCTTCTCTGAACCTTTTCTAATGCCAGTATACCTTTTTTGAGATGAGGAGACCACATCTGTACGCAGTATTCAAAGATGTGGGCGTGCCATGGATTTATATAAGGGCAATAAGATCTTCTCCGTCTTATTCTCTATCCCCTTTTTAATGATTCCTAACATCCTGTTTGCTTTTTTGACTGCCGCTGCACACTGCATGGACATCTTCGAAGAACTATCCACGATGACTCCAAGATCTTTTTCCTGATTCGTTGTAGCTAAATTAGCCCAGAGGAAAATAACCAGTACACAACAGGATTTGGAATGGAACCACCAGGATGGGTTCAGCTGGAGCACTCAGCTGTTTCACAAAGGTTTTCTAAGTCCAATGTCCCAATAGAGACTGAGACAAAACACATGTTCAAAAGGGTGTGTGTGGGTGCGTGTGTGTGCGTGTGTGTGCGTGTGTTTGTTTTTGTGTGCGCAGCTGTAAGTGTTTACCATTTTTGGACACAAAAGAACACTAAATAAATAGTTTGTGCCTGCCCGTAGCCTGCATACGCAGTGAAATATGAGCATTGAGATTTGTTTCTCTTTTCTTCTAGAAAGAACAATATGGCTGTTTGGATGCACTATTAATCAATAACTAATTTCATAGTCCGACAACTGTTTCTAATGACTTTGTACTTTTGATGCATTGTTATAAAAGGCTTCGGATCATTCCCATAAGAACTTGTCAGGGAAAGGGCAAATTCATTTACTTGTCATTATGTGGGAGCCAAAAGGCTCATTAGGCTAATTAGGGAGAAAGTCATCTGGGTTTTCCCTCATTCAAACAACACAAATACCTCTTGCTTCTGAGTCCAGAAAGGGAATGTGCCATAGCTATCAAAATAAGGCTGCTATGAATGGAGCTAAGGCAGGTCTAAGCTGTCAGACTCAGTGGTCCCCTGATTTTGAACTTGAGATTGGATAACTCCTTGCTGATATATGCCCAGTGAATCTAAGTGACCCATTGCTCCATAGGAAATCCTCAGGCTCTGGGTAGAATTAACCTGCTTTTGAACTCGTGCTCCTGGGAAATCAGCAAACCTTTTCTTGGACAGCTGTGACGCTACTAGATGGGAGCTATATACCGACCGCTAATCCCCTGAGCACAGCTGCTACTCGGGACTGGCAGCTCAGTATTCAACCCTGAGCAAAGACCGTAGAGGTGGATCGGGGAGCACTTCTGGATGGACAGCCAGTTAGAATGTCTAGCTGTGAACATGGGTCACTTTATTAATCTGAATAGGAGGAGTTCTTTGTGTCAAGAAAGAGCATCTCGGTGCACCTGTCCACCCAATTGCAACTGCACCTTCCACTCAGCTAAGCAAGGGTAGGACCAGATCAGTACTTTAGCTGCTCTTTGGGAGACTCCCAGCCAGATGCTGCAAGAAATGATGGTGATACAGTCAGTGGAGTTCTTCCCTTTAAGTCAGTACAAATCCAGTGCCGTAGCATGATGTAGTGCCAGGGACCAATGCCCTTCTTTAGCATGAGATGACAAACTGAAGTCAGTTATGGGTCCCATAGTACTTATAGTTGTTATAAAAGGGGAGCTAACCCTGGTATCAGATTTTGGTAACGTCTCACTGTATACCCCTGCACTTTCAACCAGATACGGTATTCTTCACTTCGTGCCCTAAACTTATATAGTTTACTACTAAACTGCTGTCATATTACTGCCCAGAGGTGGCTGCATTTCAGTGATTCCAATGCAATCCTGTCACTGAAGCTGATCTTGTTATCCAAATGACCAACAGGGTGTTTATCAACAGCAGACAGCACAGCACAGTGCTCATAATGTCAAGAGCAAGTAATATCTGAACAACACAGATTTTAACAGTAGTCATCTTTTATTGTCATGGGGCTCCCATGGGCTATTTTTTTCCTTCTGTCTCCTTTCAGAATTTGGGCTCCATTGTAATTAATTAAATAGCATCTTTCCATAGCCAGCCATTTAGTCATCCATTGACACCTGCCCAAAGCGATCAAACGTGATCACAAGAATGGTGGAAGGCATATTATTTTTAACATGCATGATTTGGCATGCGTGGGCAGGGGGCGGCGAGGGGTGGGGGGGGGGAGAGAAGCTTGCATTGCTCCTGGCCCTGCTGGTCCTGTTTTGTTGATAACCTTGTATCAATCCAGCACAAGTGGCCAGGTTTTCAGTTGTCCCCACTGAGTGCAGAAACCTCCTTGTCTGTATCCTCGTGGCATTGGCTAAGCATCCACCAGGAGGCTATCAGTGACACTGGAGTGTGTGTTTCTTGCTTATCTCCACTTGCTCATGCATCCCCTGGGGAGCATCCTCTGATCTCCTCTTGTGGTCCAGCATTCTCTGCTCAGTGTCCCCATGTGCCGCACGCCTTAACCCTGCACTTTTTGTCTTTGTCTGGTTTTCTTCTTTGCCCCTTTCCCTCTTCTGATGAGGCCACTGCTGCCTATGGTGGCGGCCTTTCTCTGGTGGTTGGAAGTAAGCTGCCATTAAATTCACTGTAATAATAGAGGAACTTTAAATTATACTTGGTCCTCCACACCAACAGTGAGTGGCTCTCTGTCCCGCTCTAGTGGCTAGACTTCGCGTAGAGGTTTGAGTCCACTGCTGTCTCTGAGCTAACGTAGAACTGGTCCCTTTGCATCTGCTTTTAGACCCTTAGTAGAAGTAGTTGGAAAAATTCCAGGGACACATTTTTTCCTTGGAATTTGTCAAAATCAACCCATTTCCATGAAACATTTCAATGTTGATGAAGCAGCAAAGTTCTAGTGGAGCACCTTGGGATCCTGCCTGCTTTCTGCCAGCCAGCCCACCCATCCAACTCCTTGGCAGCCCTCCCAGTGGGCTAATGGGGCTCCAGGAGCCTGGTAGCAGGGCCAGCTCCAGGGTTTTTGCCACCCCAACCGGCGCGCAAAAAAAAAAAAAAAAAAGGCCGCGATCGCGATCTGCAGCGACAATTCAGCGGGAGGTCCTTGGCTCCGAGCAGGAGTGATGGACCGTCCGCCGAATTGCCGCCAAATAGTTGGACCTGCCGCCCCTCTCCAGAGTGGTCGCCCCAAGCACCTGCGTAGCAAGCTGGTGCCTGGAGCCGGCCCTGCCTGGTAGCCCTGGTCCCAAGATCATGAGTCCTTGGCAGCCTGCACTCTGAGTTGCTCCAGGCAGCCCACTAGGCAGGCTGCCCTGAACTGGGGCTCCATTTCCTTTCCTGGAGAATTTGGAAACTTTGGGGTTTCATTCCAAATTACAATGAAATCACATTTTTAAATATTGAAATCCTCTGTGAAATTTGCATTTGCTTTCTCTGCCCAGCTCTAGTCCTTAGTTCAATCTCTGCACCAGACCTAATCAAGGGCAGAATAATAATATAATGTACTGCATAGAGAGAACACGTATAAAGTTTGCAGATGATACCAAACTGGGAGGGGTTGCAAGTGCTTTGGAGAATAGGATTAAAATTCAAAATGATCTGGACAAACTGGAGAGATGGTCTGAAGTAAATAGGATGAAATTCAATAAGGACAAATGCAAAGTACTCCACTAAGGAAGGAACCATCAGTTGCACACATACAAAATGGGAAATGACTGCCTAGGAAGGACTACTGCGGAAAGGGATCTGGGGGTCATAGTGGATCACAAATATGATGTATTAGCAGGAGTATTGTAAGCAAGATATGAGAAGTAATTCTTCCGCTCTACTCCACACTGATTAGGCCTCAATTGGAGTATTGTGTCCAGTTCTGGGCACCACATTTCAGGAAAGATGTGGACAAATTGGAGAAAGTCCAGAGAAGAGCCAGAAAAATTATTAAAGGTCTAGAAAACATGACCTATGAGGGAAGATTGAAAACATTGGGTTTGTTTAGTCTGGAGAAGAGAAGACTGAGAGAGGACATAAGTCTTCAAGTACATAAAAGGTTGTTACAAGGAGGAGGGAGAAATTTTTGCTTCTTAACCTCCGAGGATAGGACAAGAAGCAATGGGCTTAAATTGCAGCAAGGGAGGTTTAGGTTGGACATTAGGAAAAACTTCCTAACTGTCAGAGTGGTTAAGCACTGGAATAAATTGCCTAGGGAGGTTGCGGAATCTCCATCATTGAGGATTTTTAAGAGCAGGTTAGACACACACCTGTCAGGGATGGTCTAGATAATACTTAGTCCTGCCTTGAGTACAGAGGACTGGACTAGAGACCTCTCGAGGTTCCTTCCAGTCCTATCATTCTATGATCCAGTACCAGGAGCACTGTCACACTTTTTATTGCTGATATGGGAAACTTGGGAATAGAGAGAACCCCAATCCTTCCACCAGGGCCTACCTACCCTCAGCAATGGGACAGCAGTGCACTGAGTGCTGTTATTAGAACCAGCAGGAGTTATGAAGAGCTGATGCGAGCTTACAAAAGCCCAGGACTAGCAAACAGGAGCAGGAAGGCTCAGCTGGTCCTAGGACTCCTTTGTCTATAAGGAATCTGCTTGTGTTCCTCACATCTTGCTGTGACTGGTACGATGCAAGCAAGAGCTGACATTGTTTATCATATCAGGGACACCATTATCCATCAGATTTTTATTTATTTATTTATTTTAAAAGCTTTCTCTCCTATTTTTACCCCTCCGCCCCCCATTGTCTAAATGAATGAAATGAACTACACAGCTTTACTGTCTGAGGCCAAGAAAAGTTAATGGAAGCACAAGAGCTGAGACTGATAAATGCCTTTGCAATGCTTTGGAGGGAAACCCAGCAAGAACGGGAAATGCGGAGAGCTGGACTCAGCAGAATGCCAGGCTGGGTGGGCGGCAGCCAGTTGACCCTTCCAAACCCCACAGCTTCCATTGCAGCTGCGACACTCGCCGTGTTATCAGCACGACACAACAGCGGCATTGTCATTCGACCCCTCCACTTTTCCAGCGTCCCAGAATGGAGTCAGCCGACTGTCTAAAGTCATTCCTCACTCTGGACCCGCTTCTTTGCTCCTCTCTAGGTGGGGAAAATAATAGCATTTACAAAATTGGCAGGTTTCAGTCCAGTTGCTAGTGGACAGGTGTGACCCCATTACAAACCCCGCATCATTACTATTAACTGGCCTGCTGTGGCTTGTAATCTTAGCAGTGGCTAAAGGATAGGATGTGCCACGGTGGTTAAACATTGGCCTCACCCCTGTCAGGTGCTGCATAGCGTTGAGTCACATTGGCGGGAGAATGTTGCGCCATTTATACAGCGATGTCCAAACATCACTCATTCTGTGGACAGACTGTCAGTCTGGCACTGTTTTCCAGCGCTACATTTTCATACATTTCTTTTTTTTATTAAATGGCGAGAAATGCTCCTGTCTCTGCTTTCCACAGGCAAATTCTGCTTCTTTTGACGTTTTGTTCTTCTTGCGAGTGTATGTGTATTAAGAAGACGTTAGAAAGATCAGACAAAAAATAAACTCAATTTTTGCAAGGGTTTATAACATGATCCTAAAAATTCCCTGCTGGCTGAAATGTGGGTGTAGGAAGCCTGGATAGATAGAGAAGTAAAACTCTACTCACTACATCCTGTCTCTCCTGGTTTTTTATAAACTGTTGTATTGGTGATGCACTGAACAATAAAGCTTGTAACGAAGTGATCAATACACATTATTCAGTGTGAGTTAGACATCCTATTGGAGATGCAGTACTGTAGCCATGTCGGTCCCAAGATATTAGAGATACAAACTTTCAAGCAGCACAGAGCTCTTCTTCGAGTCTGGGAAAGGTACTAAGAGTATCACAGCTAAATAAGTATGCCGAACTATCTGTTCGATTTTGTGTTTAGCTGTGACATTCTTAGTACCTTTCCCAGACCTAAAGAAGAGCTCTGTGTAGCTCGAAAGCTTGTCTCTCTCATCAACAGAAGGCAATACAAGATATAGCAATAAAAGATATTACCTCACCCACCTTGTCTCTCATCATGTTGGAGAATCCACAATCAGGTCAGGCAGGGAATAGTTTTGTTCCTTTTCTTTTTGGGGGTGGAATTCAAAACCAGAATCCATATCACCTTCTTTTTCCTCTGTCTTCTACTTTCAGCAATTTTCTAGGGTCCAGAATTTCCTCATGGGAGGATGCTGTATAGGAATAGGGTAGTATCTCTTTAAAAAGTTTGTGGTCCCTGCAATGGTGCTTACTGTGTTCTATGTTTTAGAAGCCACCAGAAACCAGTCAGAGCAGGTGTATGCATGCAGTCAGGCCGGGTGTGTTTGAGTATATTTAGTAAACATGGTTATTGGGGACCCAACGGTGCCTGTGGAGTTTCTTCATACTGCTTTGTAGTGTAAAGAACCAGAGACACAACATCGGCCATAGGAAATGCCTTATTGGGTCAAATCAATCATGCTTATAGTCCCAAACAGTGGCCGCTACCAGATGTGGTGGTCAGCAGGGCCAGATTAAGGCCTAAGCACTTATCTAGGCCCCAGTTCCTGGAATCACGTGATGATAACAAAGTCTAAGCTTTTCATTAAAAAGGAAATGTTCCTAGGCCTAGCAACGGTGAAGGAAAGCTTGAAAATATGCCCTGAGTATGGTGGCATCTGCCTGAGTTTGCAGAGGGCCTGGAAAAATCTCTCTGAGAGGTGGGAACTGCCCCATTTGTCTTAATTGGTTGTTACCTCTGAAACCTGATGCTGTTGGCATGCCCCCTCCTTGCATTAGCCCATCATAGGCATCTGTGCACAAGAGGTCTTCACTGCAGCCAAACTGTCAGTGCCCTGCAGAGGGGTTGTTGGTGAAGACTGCCACACCTACAGCCCTCTGCTTGGTTGAGTGAGGTGACGCTTTGCTTCTCTGAATGGACTTCAGCCTACCTGAAGGCAGGGAACAGTAGTCCAGTTATGCAGGGGACCCCAGCAGGTAGCTCTTGTGTGAGTGGCCTCTTCATTGCCACCCCAGGATGGGCAGCAGCATGGAGTTGGATCTAAATGGGACGTGCTCAGAGTATCAGATTGCCTTAATCTAGCTCTAGTGGCCAGTATTAAGTGCAATCCATGGGTAGACCACCTCTGTTTCCCCACCCACCTTTAGCATGTAAGCTCTTTGGGGCAGGGACTGTCTCTCACTATGTTTTTGTACAGCTCCTAGCACAATAGGCCTTGATCTCCAGGCAATTGTAGGATTTAGCCCAAATTTAAGATCACAGCTTCACTTGTATTAAACTCAGATGATGAGAAAGGCCTTAGTTTCTGAAAGGGCTGCACCTTCGGATATTTCTGACATGCAAGCATAGCTGAATGCCCACCAGAGTGTGTTGTGTTGAGCAGGTCTGGTGGCGTGTGTGTGTGTGTGTGTGTGTGTGTGTGTGTGTGTGTGTGTTGGGGTTGGGGAGGGGGAGGAGGACACTGCCAATGTACAATAACTGCGTCAACAGCATTTCCTAAAGGTATTTTTAGTTTGCGGATTCAGTGCCTTTGTGGGCTACAGTCAGACTGACACAATAGACTTAATGATTTCTTGGGCCCCTTATTGTCTCCTTCTATACACTGCTTATTAATGTGCCCTCTATGCTACTCCTGGATGCAAGTGCCTATAATGACTTCAGAGGGGTCATTGTAGTCCAAAGCATCCGTATGTAAGAATCAAGAATAAACTGAATAAATACGTCCCAACTAGTGCCTGACACAATAGATTGTAATCACTCTAGCAGGGTGAGGAGTGTGTATTTTGTAGAGTATCTTTACATCCAAGGCACACTGTAGATGTTAGGAACTGATTATCTTAGATCCAGCTGCGATGTTTGGCAGGATTGAAAGGAGCAGAAGGAGAACTGAGCAAATAATTGAGGTTTTGGTTCGGTGGCTGAACAGAAAAATCTGGGGGGAAAAATCAGGTCGACCCAAAATGGATTTTTTTTCTTGCCAAAACGAAACACTGCCCTTCCCTCCCTTCCCCCCCAAAAAAAATATTTTGGGTCAAACTACATGTTTCATTCAACCCACAACAATTTTTGGTTGGTTGGTTTTGTTTCATTTTGTTTAGTTACACTTTGAGGTGTTTGTCCCTTGTTATAAATCTAGCTACTTTTCAAAACAAAATGTCAGTTTGAAATGAAAAGTCAAAATATTTTGTTCCAAAAGCATCAAAACTAAACGCTCTGACTTCTTTTGGGAGAAAAAAAATCTTTTTTCTTTCAGCCAAAATGATTCACCAAATATGACCTAAATTCACAAAAGTTTTAGTCAACCCAAAACTGCATTTTTCTGGCAAACTGCTTGTGAGAAAAAAATCCCAAGTGGCTACCCCCAGCACTTGGCAGACATGACAGGATCAGCCTTCCTGTTATTATTTATATTGTGGTATTGCTAGCCTCGGTTTCCTCCACCCCGATCCCCCACCCCAGCCTTGGGAAATGACGCTGCTCTCCAGTGACAAGACTTCTACTGGAGCCAAACTAGTGCAAGAAGAGCTTGGTGCGTCTGGGGACTATCAGGTCTGAGTCCGAGGCCTGCCCCTGCCTTGAGTGTGAACCCAGAACCCATTGCAATCTGAATCCACCTGTGAATACAGTGGGTGAAATCCCAACCCTATTGAAGTCAAGGAAGCCAGAATTTCATATATATACACCTATCTCAGAACTGGAAGGGACCCTGAAAGGTCATCAAGTCCAGCCCCCTGCCTTCACTAGCAGGACCAAGTACTGATTTTTGCCCCAGATCCCTAAGTGGCCCCCTCAAGGATCGAACTCATAACTCTGCATTTAGTAGGCCAATGCTCAAACCACCGAGCTATCCCTCCCCCATCTCATGTGCTTAGCTGACTTTCTCCTAAACAGGTTTCGTCCATCTCTAATTCCGTGATTGTAGGACTCTCTGAGCTGCATAGGGAAAACCTTCACCAACACCTTTCCTAGGTGAGATCCAGGGTTCCCATTTCACCAATATATTCATCTCTCCCTTCATCATCCCATAGTCTGCTCCATCAATTCCCAGCCTATCCCATTCCCTTCCTTAAAATGTTTTTTTTTCTCAAGAAATGGGTTGACACAATGAGCAAGAGAATGGAGTGTGCAGAAAAGCAAAGCATGGAGTGTCTGTCTATCCTCCTCCCCTCCCACTCCCCCCCACACCCATCAGCTAACCCTCAGCATAACTTCCATACTTAATTTGGTGTCCAAACTGCTTTTGTAAAAATTGCACACAGTCCCGTAAAAATAGAGCAAGTCTCACCCCTGCTGAGTGAATCAGAAGGGACCACATCACAAAAAGTCAATGTTTTTCCCTAGGCAATGGTTTTCTCCAGGCAACTGTACTGCACAAGAGCACAGCAGTGTCCCTGAGCTCTCATCTTAAATACCATTGCAAATCAATTACCTTTCAGGCCATAAACTTTGCTTAAAGAGACACAACACAAGCAGACGTCTCCCAGTAACAATAGCAATTATATTGAAGGTTGAGCGTCTTGAGTACTTGCTTTGTAGGAGTTTGGGGGCAGGAGGGAGAAATTGTCTTAAACTGTAGGGTTTGTAAACAAAACACAAACATATTGATGACAAAGTTAATCTCCACCGCACAGGCAGCCAGCCACAGTAGGGAAAAGGGTGTCTGAAGGACAGGCAGTAAAGTGCTGCCACAAAGAAGGCCCGGAGTGAAAAATCAGCAACTCCCCCGCCCTGTAAAAACCAGACATTTTCAACTCCAAGACAATTTGTAGAAACCAAATACAAATCATCCGATTCCTTCTCTCATGCCAATAAATATTTAATGCCCCAATAATGAATCTTGCAATAAATATTTAATGCATAGACACCAAGGTATACGGCAGGAGGAGCAGGGCACTGGTAATTTAAGACAATTGAGTTTGTACAATAGTGGCGATGAGAAGACTGGATGATGGAGATCCATATAGTCAGGAAGAAACAGACCCCCTGGCACTGATTGCGTGTCAAGTTCTTGTAAGCTTTTTATAAGGCAAGGAACGATTTCCAGTAGAGAGCTGTTTAGTACAACTCCTACCAGCTTAGTCCATTTTGCTTTGCCTGGTATACTTACTACCTGCAGACCAGGATTTTAGCAACACATGTATCATGTCCAACCACCACATGCAAGACTGACCGGTTAAGTCTGCAGCAATGTCAGGCCGCTAGCTGGCAGACTCAGCATTGAACAGCACCCTTTCTGCAGCAGAACAGAAAGCTTTGTTGCACTGGTGGCATCTCGTGCGCTCTGGTGACCAAAATGTTAATAGCTTTTCTAACCTCGCTGCTGCTGCTGAAACGTAATGACCCAACAAGAGATTTCTGCAGAGTCTCCTGTCTAGATGAATGGTGCCTCAAGCCTCCTCAGCTAATGCTCTGTAAACGTTCTCCTCTGGCAAAAGGGCATTGCGCTGTGATAGGATGATATCTGCACTACTGATGGGTGTTCAGATAACGTTACTTCATTAAAAACAAATGGAGAAATCACAGCGTCTGTCTTTCTCACTGTCTCTTGATGGAGCGTGTCCATTGTTTACCAAAGAAGCTGGCAATCTTGGGATGCTTTGGGAACCCAACTGTGCTTGGATTCCCAAGTAGCAATGCTTCTGCCACTGTTCTGCTTCCCTCTGTAGTTAGCTAAGAAGTGGTAGCCCTTCCTTGATGATGTAGACCTTGAGGGATATCTAACCATCTCCAGGTTGGAGCACTGCAATATTCCTTACATGGAGCAACCTTTTGAAGAAGCTTCATCTAGTGCAGAATGTGGCAGCCAATCTGCACTGGAGAATAAGTTCAGATGAGTACATAGTAAGTTAGTCGTTAGTGACTTAGGAGCAATTGTCAATGGGACTTGAGTGCCTAAGTCACTTAGCGGCGATTGAAAACTGCCCTGACACATCTGTCTTTTGTGGACAGTTTAATGTAGTGTGTCGTGTACTGGCCCAGTACACCAGACCCAGCCAAAGTTTGGTAAGGGAGGGTTTACCCGCTTTCTCTCTGGCCAGAGCAATGGGTCAGCTGTGGGGAAACAACAACTCCCCATACCCTCCTTATAAAAGGGATGTTATGGGAGCAGCCAGAGTCAGGCAGGAAGGGGCTGAAGATGAGACGAGAACTGGCGGCTGGCAGCTCTTTTCCTTCCTCTTGGGCTGAGCTTGTGAGAGATCCTCACATCTCACATGAGATTTCAGTGCTGTCAAATCTCAGTCCAAATCTGAATCCGCTCAGGGACCCTCCTCCATAGCAGGACATCTCCTCCTTGGTCCATTTAGACTTAGAGCCTTGAGGTCACAAGTAGCATGTGGGCCCCAGGGCTACAGGCTGGCTAGCAGGACCACGTGACCCAGGGCCATCAGCTAGTCAGCAGGAGGACCATGTGACTCTGTTATCCTGTGTCCTGAAAACGTAGCGGTTCCTGGAACACAGCGCCACGCCTCATGCACAGCCAGAGGCGGCTGACGTGTCCCCGTTTTCTAGGAGGCTTTGCACTGTGTTTCTAATGCCACCCCATGCAGCCTCGCACTAGTTTCTCCCTGTGGAGAATTTACTTTCCATCCATTCTTTACCACCCAGAGCATCACATAACGAGATGCCGAGGAAATTGCAAAGAAACACCTTGCCGGGTTGACTCCCCAGTCGCTGACGTGGGAACACTGCACATGCTCCCCTTGTTTTGGGGGGGGCTAAGCAGAGTCTGACTTTGCCACAAAACAGCCAGGGATTCACTCTCTGAATAAGATAATGCAGGTGATCAGGAGGTTAAATGAAACAAACCAGCTCAGGGCTTATCTTCAGGGCAGCTGCCCAGAAGATCTGCACAGCTCCTGCTTAAGCAAAGATCTGCTAGAGGCCTTCAGGTCAATTAAACGAACCCCCGCAAGGAGGAACGCTATTTATTCCCAGTAGTAGACAATTGCTACCCTCCCAGGGGATGAACAAGAGGCTTCATTTCTCCATGCTATTTTTCCCTAATCCTTTTATCAGCCTGGTGTCTGCCTGCACTGTCCCTGTCCTCTGGTGAGACAGAGAGCTTCAGTTTTCAGTGCTGTCAGCTCCCCTCCCCTTTTATTAGCCCTGTATCTGCCCGTACTGCTCTGGTCTGTTAGGAGGACAGAGGCACTTGTGTCTGCTGTCCCTGTGTTGTGCATAAACAGAAGGCTACAGATGCTCAGCGGGCCATCCATCCCTTCCCTTTTTCACCGGCTCTCTGCCTGCTTCATTGTCCCTGTCCTATAGACAGACAGCTGTGGTCTCCCAGCTGACAGGCCGTCCTCTTTCAGCACGCAATGGAGGATCCTGCTTGCAGTGGCTGCGTTCTGAGGATATTCTCCAGTAGCCACTGGAGATGGGTCTGAGATGCAGAAACTCAACTGCTACAAATTGGAGCTTGGGTGGACTATGCCAGTTTACACCAGCTGAGGATTTAGTCATGAGTCTGAATCCAGCTACAACCCTCCAAAAATGAACATCTGCTTAGATCCTGGATTTTGGTTCATCCCATGACGTGGAGGCCAAATCACAAACTCGGGATCTAAATCTAGATCCAAGCTTGGGGGATCTTTGGACCTCTGTGGGCTTAGGCCTGTTTTTTTTTTCTTTGCATCCAGCCCCTTTTCTACAACTTAGACTCATTTATGTCTCCAGTTCTTATGGGAGACTATTTTCTGGCTCCCAAAACTCATGTCATGTAACAGCCTCAGTGGGAATTATCTTCAGAGGTAGAAAAGGACAATTACCCAGCTAATGAAGCACATTTTCCCTTGCTTCTCCCCCATAAACCCGCCTGGCTCTGGATTCTCCATCCAGCTGCATACAAAGGAGTTTCGAGCAATTCAGAAATGAGCCCCCAATCAGCAGTGGCAATGCACTTAGCGCGCCCGCCGGAAAATGAAATGACTGATACCATGTAATTAGACCTTAATTATTTACCATTTTTTGTTTAATTACTGCCACTTGCAAGTTAACAGGTTATAAAACTCTTGGGCTGTGTTTATTAAATGTTGGAAGATCATTAGCAAGTAAGTGCCATCTTCGAATGTTAATGAAATATCCATAAAAAGCCCATGGCCAAAGGCACTGCTGCACTATGCTGTCAGACCAGAGGAGAGCTGCAGGAATTTGTGGCTAATTATACCTCAAAGACAGAGCCACCGATAGCCAGACAAAGGGAGTAGAATCGAAATCTGAACCAGACCCACTATTTTGCACACAGCCCGATTCAGTGTTGATCTGACCTGGGATAGTCTTTGCACCAGGGCATATGGGCTGGAAAGGCGAGCAGATCAGAACAGAAGGCCTTGATTCTTGGCCCTGCTGCTGCACTTTCATGCTGACTACCGAGGTGGGGAGGGGCTGTGAAGTCCAGTGCCCTATCCGTGAGGGGCTGTGCTGTCAAAATAATTTGCCTGGCCAAAAAAATGCTGAAGGGGAAAAAAAGCTTTGCTCAAAATGCCGTGGGAAAGTTTCCAACAGAAACGAAGCTTAAACTTTTGGTTGGTTTCATTTTTTTTTTAAATGCATCTGAAAAATGCAATTCCAGACGAACCAAAACCCAAAAGCATGTTTCTTTTGCTTTGAACTTTCCCATTAAGCAATTTTCATTGAAAACAGCATTTTCCGGAACGGGAAAAAAATCATGGTTGACAAACTCCCGATTTTTGGTGGGGAAAATGTGTTTGTTGAAAAACATCCACTACGTCCAAAAGCTGGCATCACTAGGCACTGGGGAATTCCCCTGATGTAGGGAGATTCCCCCTGGCATAGGGCCAGCAGATTGACCCTTCGCCACCTCCCCCAGCATAGCCCCTGATCAGAGGCACATCTCAGACATGACCAGGAGAAAGCTTGCCTAGAAACTCTGCTAAACTATAGATATTCTCACTACAACTCTGACAGACATGGCAATTTCCTGCCATGTCTTTGGGAGATCTTACTGTATTAAGTTGATGTATCACTGTGGGCCAGGGATTGTATGTAATTCCATGGGGGAGGGTGAACACAGCCCTCCAGGAACTAAGAACAGTTAGGCAAATTGATGCAGGTTGTAACACTTCCAGAAAGATGCCACTACCGGGAGAGACTGGTGCGTGTACTGGTTCAAATTGAATTCTCCAGAAACCAACGGACAAAGAAAGGACTTTTTGGCTAAATAGTCTGCGTTCTGATCCAGCAAATGGACCCTTCTGTCCAAGGGAGGCCCCAATCCTTCCTCTGATACCTGCCTGAGCTCATTGGAGCTGGGGGAGAGCTCTGGTAAGCTTTTAGTAGGCAGATAGGGACTTTTATTGTTATGTGGTTTCTCTGTCATGCTTTCACTTTAAGAATACGTGTGCTTGCTTAGAAAGAGCTGTGTGGAAACTTGTGACTGTGGGCAACCACAACTGTTCATAGCCTTCAAAGAGAAAGCAAAGTGCAGACAGGTCACACAACGATAATCCACATGTTCCTGGCTAGGCAGGGGAGAAGAGATGCTTATCGCACTCAGCAAACTGAGTATTGTATCATTCACAATGGACAGTTTACAGCCTGAGCAAAGTGCTAAGCAATAGATTACAGGGCTGGATGGAAAAATAACAGGCAGGATTATCCTGTTTGGGGGTAAAACAATGAACCTTTGAAACTGTATCTGGGGCGCAAATGAATCCCCAGGTATTCTTTTAGTCTGTGAGGACAAGCAAGTTTTATCTTATGAGAAGGGGTGTCACAGGGTGCCTTGCTTTCTACCCATTGCACCACACTACCTGGCCAGTTCATGGGGCCTTACAGACACAAACACACACCAGCTTGTTACCCTTTCACCAGGTGTGTATTTATTCTGTCTATAGTAATTACATGGCCCCCCATTACTTTAATATCTGAGCACCTCACCGTCTTCAATGTATTTACCCTCCCAACACCCCTGTGAGGTGGGCAGTATCATTGTGCCCATTTTATGGGAGAGGAATGGAGGCCCAGAGAGTATGAATGTCCAAGATTACGTAGGAAGTTTCTGGTGGAGCAGGGATTTGAACTCACATCTCCCAGGCTAGTGCCCTAACTATTGGCCCAGCCTGCTTCTCCTGTGCCTTCCTACACATGAGGATGGTGATGATAATACCTAGCTCTTCATGCATGGATCTCAAAGCACTTTACATAGGAAGTCAATAGCATTATCCCCATTTTACAGATGGGGAAACTGAGGCACAGGATCAAAAGTAACTTGCCAAAGGTCACCCACCCAGCAGGCTAGTGACAGAGCCAGGAATTGAACCTTGGTCTCCTGAGACCCAGTCCAGTGCCCTATCCATAAGGAAACAGTGCCTTCCTCATGTGGACAAGCAGCACTATATTCTCCCTTGATACACAGGCATGAGCTTGTCATCCTTGCCCTGTTTACCTGGTGACAGGGGGTAACTTGTTATATGGGGTGAGAGCCACCATCCTTCCTACTGCTGCACTGGAGGTGGTTTCCCATTCCCACCCCACAGGGAAATCATAACGTGGGACAGACATGGGGAGGGTTTTCTCTGACTGCTTTTGTCCTCACTTCTTCCTGAGCCATCTCCTCCCAAGACCTGGGAGGAAGCTAACCCCGAGGGATCTGCCTGCAGATGCCCACACTTCACCTGTGCTACCACTACCAGCTGCCAGTTCCTAAATTATAAATGGATGGATATTTCATCAGAGCATTAAAGGGCACGAAGTGTCATTTTGCACTAACCGAAACTTTCCGGAGGAAGACAGGCCGTAAATTATTTAGGAGGAAAGTCACATTTTATTCAGCTGGAGAGTGTAATGGGGGGGAAATGCACATTTCATTTCCTCTCTCCGCCTGGTGCCAGGGGGGAGGAAGAAGGCAGATGAGCAAGATTTCTTGTTTATAAAAACAGCTTCCCTCCCAAATCCCTTCTCCACGCCGGTTCTCTCTTCCCCCAAAGGCTCTCCCTGGGGTGGGATGAGAGGCTGTGAATCTGGGCCTCTGTTCCCTTGCGCTAGTCACCGGGCATTAAATCTTGCCCTGTGTCACACTGGTGCACAAGATGGGGTTGTAAGGAAACTCTAGGATGCTTCACCCACACACAAACACACTTCCCTTGTGAAAGCAACAGAGCACAAGAGCCTGTTAGGAGAGGCATCTAGCTACTAGCTTGGCCTACTCACCACTGCCGTATGGGAAAGGCTCAGCTTGTGGGTTTTGGGATGTCTTGGTCACCCTCAGGCAGCTAGGAGATGCCCTTATATCTGAGTAGCCCGGGTGATCTTCAGGGGCATTTCCTGCCAGCTCACACAGAAGCATCCCACCTGGGTTGGTATCTTTTCTCTAGTTGAGGATGCAACATCTCTGCCCCCATTGGCTTTACAAGCCAGGGCAGAATTTTGCCTTTCCACCTCTTTGTGCCTCAGTTTCCCCCAATCTGTTAAATGGACTTAACCCTTCCCTTCCTCGGAGGAGTGTGGTGAGACTTACTCCATGCCTGTGTGCAAAACACGCTGAAATCCTTGGCAGGAGGCAGAGATGGAAATGCTAAGGCCTTACTCTATTTCCTCCCCTCCACCTCTTTAAATACATGTTGGAAGGTCTGAGTATTATTTTTAAAATCTACAAGGAGATTAGCATCTCAAGTCAGCACTTCTGCTCTGCCTGCGAAAGACAGGCTGGGGAAAATGCTACATTTTCCCCATTTCAGCCCCGCATCAGGCTAATTAAGAAGTGGCGATTAAAAAGCCCATAATAAACTGAACGAGTTCCAACCCAATGTTGTTAGGATGCCAGGGCTTCATTGACTTAGGCAGGATTATCTCTTGTGAAATGGAAATGATGCCATTAGATGCAGCTCTCCCCTCCACCACATACACACACACACACTCCCCCTCCTCTTGCTGAGATTGGCTGCCATGTTGAGGACAGACACAAAGCCGGTTCATTTCATTATGGAGAGTTTAAGCAAAAGAGCCAATCAGCTTTTCTTCGTCTGGCTGCAGCTGGAGTCATCTCATCAAACAAATTAACAGGATTCTCGTGGAGGGCTTTGGCCAACATGCCATGTTCACTTGAAGATGACTAAACAAATCTCAGCTGTGTTGCACCAGAGGAGATGGGAGGTAGAGGGGCTGGATGGCTCAGGGAAGCGGTGACAGGGAGGTGAAACCTGCTGTGTGCCTCTGAGCCCAGGGTAGGGGAGAGTCAAGTGTCTTCCCCCCCCCCCAATCTACGTAGAGCAGGGGAGGGGCGTTAGGTGGCCTTGCTCTGCTTATTGACCAGTTTGGCTGCCAGGGAGGTGAGAGGGAGTGATTGGCAAGCTTGCCTCCTCTGGTTCACCAGCAGCCGCCCAAGCATCTCCAAGTGATGGGGAGGGATCCAGCAATCTGAGCTGGGACCTGTAAGAACATCCCTGCTTATGTCTCCTCTCCCTTTTATACTCCTCTTCCTCCGCCCCTCTCCCCAGCTCATCCCTTCCCCTTTCCTCTTCCTAGAGGGCACAGCCCTTGGGCCTTGCTGAGCGCAAAAGGCTCTGCCTCCACCAGCTGCCAGCCCTATATCGCTTCTCCTGCTACTGCCCACATCTGTGGTAAGAAAGACAGCAGGGCTGCAGAGAAAGAAGTAGTCATGCTGAGTGGGGAGAAGAGTAGAAGCCACAGGGAGAGAGTTTACTGTACACAGGGCCAAAGAACTGCCATCCCTCAGACAGATGGGAGAATGGGGGTAGGGGGAGGCGAATGAGTTGGGGGGAGGGTTGTCCTGAGAAGGCACGAAGAGAACATGGGAAGGATGTGCTTTGAGGGAGGGAAGAGGAGGATGAGGGGCAAGCTGGATTAGAGGACAGAAACGGAGGAGAGAAGGGGTAGTATTTCACGTGACAATTCTCCCCCAGTCCACAGGATGGTGGGTGGAAAAGCCTTCTCCAGAATGAAATCAAAGCCCTGGCCCACCTGCAATACAATTAGTACTACCCAGCTCGCCAGTGCCTGCTTCACCAAAATGGCCCCTCACACTGGTCCCCCAGTGGGCAAGTCTCAGTAGAGAGGCCAAGGACTGAATAGGCCATGAAGACTGAGCTTGACCCTAGATGGGGACCCCATCGGGTCAGGGTTGGCAGCGCAGAGTGAGGAGAGCTTGCTCTCATGCTGCCTGTGATGTGGTGAGCCGAGAGCTTCCGTCATCACTCTGCACGTGTACCGAAAGCCAGAAGGGGATAGAAAGGCAGTGAAAGGTCCAAAAGAGAGGTGAGAGATCTGAGCTTCAATAACCCCTCTCTGTAGCTATATTTAACTGCAGCCGAATATATGTGCCAGGCGAAGCAAAGCACACTTCCAGTGCCAGCCCTTGTATCACATATGGCACCTTTGAACCACTCAAGTCTCACTGGAGCCACATGGTCTATTGTCAGAGTAGCATTAGGAAAATAGCTTGGTCCCTACTATGCCACTGACTTGCTCTGGGGCCTTGAGTAAGTTGCTTTGCCTCTCAGTGCCTCGGTGGATTCAGCACAACTTACCTGCCTCTGCAAAGCACGTTGGGACTCTGAGCGGAAATATGCTGTGTACGTGAAGGTGTTAATTATTATTACTACTGCATTTCCCCATTGAGCTTCACAGCACATGTGCTGAAATCCAGGATCAGCACCAAAGAAATCAATGAAACCTAGAACTGAGGCTGTGACTGGATTGTTCGGGACCGTTCAGCACTGCCAGGAGAGTTGGATGCGATGACCTAGAACTTTTCCAACTCTAAGTCTGACTGAGCCAAACTATCTGAGACACTGAGCAATGTATGTGATTCATCTAATCTGTTGGTGACTGCTAGAGCGTTCCCACCACCAGAGTGTCTAGGTGTAGTATTAAAGCTCACTCCAAGTCTTTGATTCAATTGCTCCTCAGAACTTTCCATGCTAAATTCCCCATGAGGAACTAATGGTCACAGTTCCCCATGTTAAATGGCCATTGGGACAATGACCGAGAATGAGTCTTGGCTAAACCGTAGAAAATTGATCCCTCCTGAGCAGTAACGACTTACAGAAGGTGAACGCTCCCACTGGTATCAATTATCCTTGACCAGTTATTTCCGGGGCTCATTTCACACAAGCCCCTTCAGTTGAAAATGATCAGACCTGCTCTTTTCCATCAGGCAGCTCTAGAACATGGGAGCAATTAGTGAAATGAAAAGGCAGACACATGCACCCAGCATAGAGTTGATGTTCGGAATTCACTGCCTGAGAAGGTCATTGATCCAAAGAAGTGACCAACGTTGCCTTTTTCAAACAGCGGTTACTTTCCTGTTCATTAATACCGCAGCTGCTGTGTAAATCAGCACACAAAAGGGAGAGCTAAACTCGGGTTTAAGAGCGTAAGCCTGCAGGGGGTAGGAATGAGATTTCCTTTCCCATAGTGAGCAATGTATGATAGCTTAGCGCATTACGTAGCCTTTGGGAAGGTTTGGCCAACTTGACTTCCTCTATCCTACTGGATATTGGCTACAGGAAGATATCAGAGTAGATGGACCAATGGTCTTCGCTGGTATAGCAAATTCAAAGAGACAGATTCAATCTTCGTGTAGTTCAGTTGACTTTAGTGGGCTCATGGTGGGGGAAGAAATTGTCCCTATGTACGTTAGAGCAGAGATGAATCCTAATCTCTTGCAAAACGAGCCTGGAGCAGAGACCTTCACCTTCCCTTGTCCTAGTTCTGAGACACCTCCTTCCCCGGTGTCTGAGCCTGTGCTCTATGGAGGTTTCTTTTCTGTGCCTCTAAAAATAAATTCTCCGTTGATGTGCAACTGTATCTTCCAAGAGTCTGTTTTCGAAGATATTTTCTTCTGTCCCATTTTCCTTTTTTGAATTTCATTTGGTGTTAATTCAGTTTTTTAAAAAAAGTTAAAGATCCAGCTCCATCAGTGTCTTTTCCCAGATCCAGGCTTCTTAAAACATGACAACATTCTCTTAAATGATGCCCCTTCTTGTTTTACAACCTGGTTCATGAAGGGCACTTTTGTGTAATGATTTGACATCTCTTCTTCTAATATGCTTCTTCCAGTGAGTGTGGCAATATGGTCTAGAAGCTAGCGCGTGGGCAAATAGTCAAGAGGTCTGAGCTCTATTCTTGGCTCTGACACTGACCTGTGATGTGAAGTTGGGCAAGTCACCATGTCTCTGCTTCCCCTCCCACTCACTATCTGTCTTGTTATTTAGACCTTAAACTCTTCAGGTCCGGGATCGTATCTTACTATGTGTGTGCACAGTCCCTAGCACAATGAAGTCCTGACCTTTGTAGTGACCTATATGCAGCCCCATTTGACAGATGATCATTAGTATTTTCATGCTTGCCTTTGAGTCCTGAAGAACAAGTCTATCTTGGCCCATTAACTGCAGCACTTTGGTATTCTTTGAGAGAAAGTTCCTCCTTGAGGAGGAGTAGCCTCCTTATGATAATTTAATAATTTGTCAATAATTGACAGCCAATTAATAGCCAATAATTGACACATCTTGATTATGATATTGCATTTAGTTGATAACATTCTTTGAATTTAAATTCATTCAATAACAACAGAGCTTGGATAACTCAGTTTTGATGGAATTTATTAATCTCACAGTTAGTAAAGGCAGCACATACACAGAGATACCAACAGCTGAGGAAGACCTTCCCTGTAGTTTCTGAGAGCCTGCGCCCAGTCTGCCAATGGTCTTACTTCCTCACGATTTCGTAGGAAATAACCTAAGACAAGAAGAAGCATATACCAAGAGGAGGCAATAGTGAAGAGGTGAAATGATAAGCGATGAAGGGTAACCAGTGTATAAGTACGCTAAGCTCCCTGTTCCTTGTAACCTTCCAACTGCCACAACACCTTATGGTTAGTCTTTGTTTATTCCCTTATTTTTGGACAACATTATTTTTTATTCCCCTTGCACACATTTTGCAATTAACATTGCTGAAATATCTGCTCCAGCCATTTCAAAATATGCTAAAGGTTATTGCTTAGTAAAATTCCACTCCTTAAAGTTAGCTTAACTGCAAAGCATCATGGGACTTTTGCTCGCAGGCACACCTTAGATTCTTTCTTTGACCGGTTTAAGTGTCAACACTCCCCACTTCCCTAGTAGATGAGAAAGACAGAGGGAAGATTAAACCCAGGGAATTACCTCCAATCCTGCTCCAGCCATGCACACATGAAAGACAAAGCCAGTTCTCTTTATTTTATTGGTCCATTCTGGTGCGTGCTCAATTTTTCACTCTCCTTTCCCCCATCCCTGCATTCTAAACAAACAAGACTCCTGAAGGGGAATTATCTCCTGGAAATCAAAGCTGAGAGTAACCTGACTATTTCTTGCAGAGAAGTAGTAATTAAGGCACTAGAAGGATGCAATCTGCATACATTATTGCAAGTTATGCCAACAGAATGTCAACATTTGTGTCATAAAGTAATCTTGAGTAGCAATTATTCTGGGCACTGGTTTGGAATCCCGAGTGTCAGTGGTGCTAACGGTAGGGGAGGTTCTCCCTCATCGCAGGATGGACGGAGGACTACAAGGAGGGATTGCTGGGCACCGCCAACCTTGTAGGTCAACTCTGACCATGCTGCTATGAACAAGGGACCAAGGGAGGTCTTACATCACAGAAAGGGTTTCACCAGCCTCTTGCTACTGGAGATCTGGGCTTCAGTAAGCAAGCAAGATTAATTCATTGTTCTTGACTTGGTCTACAAGGACTGTTTTCCACAAAAGCATCACACAGCTCAGCCGTTAGTGATTTCTGTTTGGGAGGGGGCCATGACTGGATAACCAAGAGGTGCTACCAGTCAGGACTAAGGAACACTGCATCTCTATTACTGGAAGAGCAAGGAGTGCTGAAGGTCAGGCCAAAAGTTGCATTTGTAGAACTGTGTTGTGCTGAAAGAGCCAAATAATGTGTTGCAAGGATTTAGATACATTGGAAGTGCGACGTGAGGAGCCATTACTGGCATAGCCGATGTCGTTTGTCAAATATGAAGCCCTGCCTTGCGCAATCACTCTCCACACATGCTAACATTTACATAAAGTGTCTAGTTACCATAACAGTGGGTGCTGTATAAAGGCCAATAGACTAATTTAAACGGGAGATCACCCCAGAGTTCATGTCATAGACAGATGGCATTTCTGTAAGCTAAAACACTATCACTGGTACAAAGTGAACAGCTCCAAACTGTGAGATGCTCAGAAGGTTTATAGCAGTAATTTCCCCTCCATCATCATCTCCCTCAAAAAGACCTACCAAAAGGAAGAGAGACAAGGTGGGAGTTGGTCCAATAAAAGATATTACCTCACTCACTTTGTCTCTCTAATGGATATTCCTACAGCCTACTGCAAGGAAGGCTTTCCTATAACCAGGGAAGGGAGAAGAGCTGAAAATTCCATGAAAGTCGCTAGTGGCCTTGCTACGTCTCACCTTGGAGCTGTATTGATTTACCCTGGAAGGTGCACAGATACCATGACGACGAATATCAGTTCAAACCCCTAGGCCTTGCCTGCCCTACCCCTGCCTTGTGGCTGAACCAAAGGCTTCAGTCATTAGTTGCAGTCATCAGGCCTGTGTTTGTCTTCCTTCCTGTGGAGGAACAGAGATCTCCACAGCCCCGTTAACATCTCTCCTGGACTGGAGCCATGTTAGTGTCCTAGATTTCTCACAGTCTCTTGACAACACACTCCTCATTATACATCCATAGCCACCGAGGAGACGCCTCACTCCCACTGAAGTCAAAGACCAAACTCCCCTTCATGTTCTAAACTCTCACTCCACCTCAGTGGAGCAGGATCAAGCTCCAGATGAAGCACCTCACAGAGACTGGGGACATATCTGTGGGATGTTCCCCATGTCCACTCCCTGCATCCATCTCAGACCCAGCTCGGCAAGCCGAACCCATTCTGTCTCTCACACGTGCCTGTATGCTGGAGCCTGCCCGCCAGGTACAGCCGTGCTCTGAGGCCTGCGTGCCTCCCCAGCGCCCGCGGCTCACCAAAGTTGCATTTTGTCTTAATACCGTGTCATTAAGTGGAGTTAAAAATAAAGCCTGTCAGAGCCTCACAGCCTGCAGGGGAAAGGATATTAATTATGGCAGGCAGAGAGTGGAGAGGAGCTGCCGCGAGCGAGCGGTCCTCCTGCTGAGCCGTAACCTTCTCCATGTCACTGGAGCTGCTCTGCTCCGGCTCTCACACAGAGGAAGGGGTTGGCCCTGGTACCTGGGGAACTGCAGGACAAGGATGAACCAGCAAAAGGATTTTGGCTCTGGCTCTGACGTGCTCGGTGGCAGCAGAGTCACTGACTGCAAAACAACCCGTTCTGCTGCCCAGCAAGGGTAAGGGGAACAACAAGGGGGGAAAGACCAAGTGGTTCAACAGGGGGAAGAACTGCTGCTGGAACAGCTGGGATCCAGGGCCCAGAATGAAGAGCAGCACTCTCCAGATTTCTGTGAGAGGAGCCAGGCTAATGTAGTAGATGTTATGGAGTGGGGAGCCAGGCTGAGATGCAGTAGAGAATCAAGCGGGTTGGGTTGAGTGGGAATGCCGTGGTTCTGCCCTTCCTGCCGAATGCCTTCCATTCTTGGGAACATATCAACGTTCATGCAGAGTCCTGCTTCCCTAGGCAGAAGGGCTGCTCTGTGCACACAGGGAAATCCCCAGACGTGCCATCTTGCTCTCGCACACGTAGACGTGCGCATCTCCAACTAGACACGTGTGCGCATAGGCATGTGATCTTGGCCTCCCACAAGCAGACACACCACACACAGACTCGGAGCTTGAAATTCCTCCTCCTCGGGACAACAATCATAGAGTGAGAGCTCGCTTTGATGTTCGTCGCTATAAAGGTATTGACTAAACGTTCACCTTGCCTCTGGAGTGTGGATCTCCGGGTGGCATTGCCTCTTGATAGGGATCTCCCGTTATTCCTGCCCTTCTTGTTACCTCATCCAAGTGGGATGCGTTTGTATCTTCCATGCACTTAACACCTTGATGCTGCGTTGACATGTGATCTCAAGTCAGGGACAAGGAGGCACTGAGCTGGAACTGGCTTCCCAGAGGTTGGTTGTGCAGTTCCCACTGTATGACTCTCTACATGAAGCTGGCAGATGTTCACTGGCTTGAGGCCCTCTCTGCCTTGTTATGATGGTGTCTGTACTGGGGAAATGGTGCTTGCTGTAGTGCCCCTCCCCGCTTGTTCTTTTCTACTGCAGCTTAGACCATCAGTCTGTATAATCAGGAATGCTGCTTAGCCATTTGTCTGCCACTGTGGGGTCCTCAAGCACTGGTGCACCTCGGTCCCTCCTATTCTCTGCCTGTGACTCATAATAGTCTAGTCTCCAATGAGCTGTAACACTTTGGTCTCATTCCCATTGCTGGGCTTAGTGTGTAGCTGCTGGGTGGCATTTGTGACCTGTGATATACAGGAGGTCCGACTAGATCTAGTGGTCCCTTCTGGCCTTAAACTCTGTGACTCCACCCCAGTAATACACCTGTTCAATGAAACGCACAAAGAATCCTTCCTGACCATCTAACTACCTGCAGCAGGGTGTTCTTTTACCGTGTGCAACTATAAATCGGGTCATTTGTCATACAATTATCCAGCCCCTTAATTCTCTTTCTCAGCTGCCCTAGCATCTCTTGGACGAGTACTTGCATTTTGTAATGTTTGCATTCTATTCCATGTAGGTTCTTATACCATGCTCGCCACCACCATCATCATCATCACATCTGAGTGCCTTCCGGTAGTGCATTAAGTAATGTGACTAATATCTGTCCCATGTCCTTTGTTCTCTCATCCTCTACCAGGGGGAGAAGTGTGTATAGTGGAGTGCCTTGTTTTGGAAGGGCAGTTTTGTTTTGTGTGCTTGGGGAAGTTTATTTGTTGGTTTTGTTTGTTTCTTTGTGTGATTGTTTGTTTTGGGCAGGTTATATGTTGCTATATGTTTATGCTAGAGAAGGGAGGTTTAGAAATGTACCTTGCACTTGAAGCAGAAGGTGGTGAGGTTTGTTTTGATCCTTGGTTCCCATAAGAGTTCATTCCATAGCTTCAGACCACCCCCCAAGAACGCTCTGTCTCCTGCACAGAAGAACTTCCCCTTTATTGTAGAGAGTACCATTGTGTCAGAGGAGCAGAGCCTTCATTCCAGAGATTTAGGTGGTCTTTTAGATATCCTTGTCTCATGAATATCTAATGAACCATAGAGCAGCTTGAAGATAAAGACCAAGACCTTCAACTTGATTTGATGGTCTATGGGAAGCCAGTGTAGACAGTGGAGGACAGGGAGTTGCTGTGATGTACAGTTAGACCTGTGTTGCTGAGAAGACATGCTGAAGTGGTCTGTATAGTTGGTGTTTCCTAAACACTGATGGCTTTATGCCCACCTATAACACATTGCTGTAGTGCAGCTGAAAGGTGACCGAGACGTGCATAACTGAAGCCAGGTCATTATCCACGAGGATAGGACAGAGTCTCCTAGCCAACCAAAGAGGATAAAAACTGTTACTCATGAATGCTTCTATCTGAGAGATTAGCATCAAAGAGGAATCCAAGAGTACTCCAAAAGTATGCATTGAATTGACCAACCATGGGTGTTTACCTGCAACCGAAGAAGACTGCACAGTAGTTGTCAACTCTTAAATTCTTTCATCTGCCCACCACCATCATCGGTTTTGGTTCAGCTTCAGCCAGCTGTTGTTCATCCATGAGCTGATTTCATCCAAGCATTAGGACATCTTAATGGGGCTGTATGTGGTGAAGGATAGGTAGAACTATTTGTCACTGCCTATTGCTGGAATGTGAGTCCTTGTTTCCTGATCAGTTCACCCACTGGCTGCATGTAGATGTTGAAAAAGACCAGAGAAATAATTGATCGTTGTGGGGCTCCACAAGTGAGGTGTCTAGTGGTGGAGGTGCTTTTTCCCATCACTACTCACTGGGTGCATCCTTCCAGGAAGGACTCAAACCATTTTAGCACATTACCCTGGACCTCTGCCAGGTCTCTCAAGTATCTCAGGGTTGAAAGTGTCATGCTGCAGAGAGATCCAAGAGGATGAAAATGGATCATCCTGTTAATTGACAAGAAGCGATCATCCATCAGTGCTACTAAACCAGTTTCAATTTAATGTCCTGGCCTGACTCCAGCTTGTGCTGGGTCTAGAATACTAGCTTCAATTATATGAGTTGGCCTTGGGCTAGCTCCTCAAAGGGCTTGCTCGGGAATGGGAGGTTTGATACGGGGCAGTAGTTGGCTAGAATCAATGTATATCCAGGGAGTGTTACTTCTGCATTGGTCAGACTATTGCATGTTTGAAGAAGGAAGGGAAGATTCCTTCTCTGAATGAAGTGTTTGCTGTTTCAGACAGGCGTGGTACCAGCTCTCCAGCCAGGAGGGGCACAGGTCAGATTCACAAGTCTTGGGTGGAGACTTCTTGAGGATGCCCAGAAGTTGACATCTAGGCTGAAGATCAGGTCCAGGGTGTCACAGGCTGCCTGGTTTGGAGGAGAGATGAGCTGCGAAAGTCCTAGAAAGGCAAATGAGGAGATGAGTTTGGGGTTTTTGCGTTTGTCAATATACACAGTGAAATCTCCCAGGACAAGCCTGGGGTATGTCACTCCATCAATCCGCAACATGTTGGACAAGATGGCGGCCACCACAACTGCACCCATGTAGACCCTGCAGGCTTTGGGGACTGGTCCTCCAGTCTCCCCCCTCCCTCCTTCCCTTATGGCCTAGTTCTGAGTCACACTGAATAGTATTTTATTCCCATCGGTTGGAATGAGGGTGACTCGGGGAGGGGGTGTATGGACTCCTCCCATTCAATTGCTGAGGCTGTGACTGTGGCATCAGATTAGCTTAAACTTCACAGGAGGTGAAAGCATGTCTGACTGAATAGGCAGCAGCAGGGATAGGCCGCCCAGCCCACGTCTTGGTCTGGTGAATTGGTTCCAGAGCGGGTGTGGGGCACAGGCTGACAATGGCCATAGTCTTCCTCAGAAAGGAATTGTTGAAATTCTCTTGCAAGTCTCCCCCAGAGGGCACGGCACTTAAATCTCTCCCCCAAAAATAAAAAGCACACCAAGAGCCAAATATTCCAAACAGCTGCTTGGCTCATTAGCCAGGGAATCAATCAAGTTGTCAGCTCGTGCTCTTCTAACGGGAAGGCTCCCAGAGCTACCAGCTGAAGGGTAGTGGCGGCGGGGAAAGCTGCGTGATTGCTCTGATGCCAGGATGTACCGGTGTTTGCCTCTTCTTCCTTGTCAGAGCCTCATTCAGCCCAAGAAATCCACCAACAGAGAACCGCTCTGTCCGCTGGCAGCCAAGGGACTTGGCATGGTTCTCCCTCCTGCCTTCCTCTGAGGAGGATTTCAGGGTTCAACTGAGGGGCAGAACGCCATTCTGCTCCCACTCTGCCAAAGAATAAACAGCCTCTTGTTTCACGTGAGAGAAAGGTGGCGAGGAGGGTGGTGATGGAAGAGGCGAAGAGAGTAAAGTTGCACTGTCTGGCAACCAGCAGGAAAGAGACCGTGAAAGAGCCTTAATGAATGGCACATTAGCGTCCCCTTAGATGGGTGTCTAACGAGGCCTTTGCCTGATAGTTTTGCTGTTGCGTGTGAGAAGCTGGGGCAGGCAAAAGACGAGCAGAAAGATGTGTAAGAACCAGGGCCGGCTCCAGGCACCAGCGCAGCAAGCAGGTGCTTGGGGCGGCCAACGGAAAGGGGCGGCGTGTCCAGGTCTTCGGCGGCGGGTCCTTTGGTCCCTCTTGGAGGGAAGGACCTGGCGCTGAAGAATGAAGCGGCGGCGGTAGAGCTGCTGATCACGGCTTTTTTTTTTTTTTTTCCCCCGCCGCTTGGGGGGGTGAAAATGCTGGAGCTGGCCCTGATAAGAACAGGAGGAGACGAGACCATTACTCCTTGTCCTAAGTTGCAGTGGGGGAGGTTTAGGTTGGATATTAGGAAAAACTTTTTCACTAGGAGGGTGGTGAAGCACTGGAATAGGTTATCTAGGGAGGTGGTGGAATCTCCTTCCTTAGAGGTTTTTAAGATCAGGCTTGACAAAGCCCTGGCTGGGATGATTTAGTTGGGGACTGGTCCTGCTTTGAGCAGGGGGTGGGACTAGATGACCTCCTGAGGTCCCTTCCAACCCTGAGATTCTATGATTCTAGGAGTCAGTGTGAGCAGATATGTCTTGATTTAATTCTGTCCTTTGCATGCAAGCTGTCCCTCCCCACTTCTCTCCACTCCCCCTTCTCAGGGACGCACTGAGTACAGCTATTTCAACGTGAGAACCAACTGGCCAGTGTGTGTGCGCGCGCGCGTGTGTGTGTAATTCCATTTTATCACAATCAGCGAGTGAATAAAGCAGGGTCAGAATGTTGACTTAGAAAATTGCTATGTTCCTGGCGCCTGAATAAATCCAGACATGGAACCCTGTGCCACTCAGCTTTCACAGAATTTAATTTAAAACAAGTGATTTATTCGCTGTGGACAGGTGGACTCTATAAAGAATTTTTAGGGCAGGATTTATGGTGGGTTTTATGGTGCGGTGAGTCAAAAAGCAACAGGAGCTGCCAGGCCTTGTCCAGTACCCCAGGGATCCATCCTGGACGGGTGATGCTAACGAAAATGGAAAATGCGGCCAGCAACCCCTGGCAGTGGTGGGGAAGTAAAAAGATTGGCCATGATGAGGCTAGAGCTGCACGGAGGTATTTGAGGGCCTCAGGGTCCCCCATCCTTCCAAAGAAATTCCTCTTCTTCAACTCTTCCATCTCCATGGTAGAGGAGACAAGAGGCCCCAGGCCTGAGGAGGGGGGGATTTGCCCTGCCTGCGGGTGAGCAGCCATTCCTGGTCCCCCCCTGTCGCCCACCTTGCTTCTGCCTCTGGGCTCTCAGCCTGGCAGGTCGCCTCAGGTCTGGCACAATGATCACACCCAGCACTATCGATGACGGGCACCAAATCTGAGTGGTGATGCACCATCTTACAATGCTACTCTCTCAAATTTGGCCTGGCTGCCCCTCCATCATTTTGGGGGGCCCTCTCAAATGGATGGGCACCTAGAGAGGTAGGAAGGGAGCTTCACAGGACAGTATGTCTATCAAGTCCGTGGCCAGGGTGGCTCTTTGCACCTATCCAGGAGGGCAGCAGCATACAAACCTCACTGCTGTGGTCAGTGTCTGTCATCTTGAGATTAGACACACGCTGCTTGGGGCTAGATCTTGAGGGTGGCTTTTCCAGAGGGAAAAGTTAGGCAAAGAATGCTCACGGAATTTCAGTGATATTTAGGTGCCTAAACCCCCTAGGCACTTCTGAAAATACCAGCATGCAGAAGCTGGAGACAAGGTATCTCACCTGGAACATATTACGTTTGTTCTTTGTGACCTGTGCTGGAGATTCCGTTTTGATCCATAAATGGTCGTGGCCTGGGATCTTCTATCTGTGAGACATCCCCTGCCTGTGCCTGTACAGGACGGAATCAGAACTGTTCTACTGTGTGCCATGTGCCCTCTACTGCTAAAGAAGATTCTCTTCCTGCTTCAGAAGATAAAGGCTTTTTATATCATCAGACTTCTGGCCCCCTGCTGGTGTGATGTTCCATGTGGCCAAACATACTGACAACCATAAAGTTCTAAACAATTGCATGTGTCTTGCAATACTTTATAGTGTGCATAGTTTGAAAGTTTCCAGTCCAAGTACTGACCAGGTCCCAACCTTGCTTAGTTTGGGAGAGAAACAGACCTCACTTACTGCCAGAGGTAGTATGGCAGTAAGATACAGGCATGTGTATCACAACCCAGGGTTGTGAGCTCAATCCTTGAGGGGGCCACTTAGGGATCTGGGGCAAAATCAGTACTTGGTCCTGCTAGTGAAGGCAGGGGGCTGGACTCGATGACCTTTCGGGGTCCCTTCCAGTTCTAGGAGATAGGATAGGATATGTGTGATCCCAGCATGTATGATGCGGAAATGGGGTAATGCAGCGTATGAAGACTGAGCAGACCTAGAAAATGCAAAGCAACAAGTGAAAACGAGGCATAAATGTGTCCCAAGTGCAGATTACTTCTGGGCATTTTTCTATTACAATAAACTCTTATAAAAGGACAATGCTCTCTTATTTACAATAAATTCCATCAATTTATAAATCTTTCCCTGATTTAAGAAAAAACAAACAATACAATACAAAACCCCATCTGTCTCTATTTAGTCTCCAGGCCTTTGTGTTTGTACAGCCAGAAGCCATCAATTATTGTGTGGAGACCACGCATTTCAAGGCCCTGGACAAAGGAAATGAAAGGGGGCTGAGAAAGGAAGGAGTGTGTGTGTGTGGGGGGGGGTGACTGGGACAACAAGAGCCTTGAAAGAGTTTTAATTAGTTGTGCAGTGAATGACCAACCTGGGGATTATAAAGAGTCACACCATAATGCTTTGCTGGCTCCATAGCAAAGCTGGGGCTGTGGTGACTGTCAGAGGAAAAGGAAAGAGAGAGAGAGAGTGCTGGGGTATCATGTGTTTTACCTCTTGCAATTGGGAGTGTATAGGGTGACCAGATGTCCTGACTTTATAGGGACAGTCCTGATATTTGGGGCTTTTTCTTATATAGGCACCTATGACCCCCCCCCACCCCCTGTTCCAATTTTTCACAATTGCTATGTGGTCACCCTAAGTGTCTATGAAATGTCACCCTTAAGCAGACACACCTTTCTCAAAGGGGACATCATAAAGCCACAGATCCCTAATAAAGGAGATTGACATACATTTCTAATTCAGTGGCCCTGTAGGTAACATCCTTCCCTTCCCAGAAGCATTTAAAAGGCCTGCCGGATTCCTGATGGGGAGTGCAAAGACAGAAGCTACTGAAAAGGTCAGCTAGAGAACAATGGCGGGAGGCATTATGCAATTTAGACATTCAGACCCTGACATGTCTTGGAGGTACCGGTTTCAGCCTCTGCTCAGTCCAGAGGAGTGACCCTAAGAGATGCTCTCATCAAGCACCAGACACTAGATGGCATCTGAAAGGGGAGGCACTGATGATTCGTGGAAGGTGAATTAAAAAGGGAACCAGAGGAAGGACTGTGAGTTCTGATGTCTTGTTAAAGGCAGGCTCACGCATAATTCGAGCACAGACTGTGCCACATCTCCCTCTGGTAGCTGGTCCATTAAAGGAAAACTACTGCTGCCAGCTAATGAAGTTACTCCATTAGTACATGTAGAAGAGGCCAGTGCTGTGAAGGTCCATGGTTCAGCTTATGATTCATACAAAAGGGGAGAGTTATTGAATCAGTAAACCAAGCCCACAGACAGCTATTTTATTCCCTCATTGCCAGCAGTGGGGGTTCTAAGTAGATTTTACCACTATCTGGAGAGAAGCAAGGTTACCTGGTATATGCACACATGTCCATCTTAGCTAAGCAATACATGTGTCTATCCTGCCAGGTGCACTCAGATGAGGCAGGACTCCACAGGGAAATGGGGGTGTTAGTGTGGTCAGTGTCAACCACAGATTCCTTTAGTTTTAATAGTAATCTGGTGAGTCATCCATCCCACTTTTTTAACACTTGGAGAAAAAAATGCACGGGCCAAATCCTCAGCAGGGGTAAATCTGCATAGCTCATACGCTAACTCAGTATTTTCAGTCACCAAAGCAAAATGTTAAAAAATAAAAAGTGTTTTCTTAAAAACAAACAAACCAAAAACTCTCTGGAAATGCTAACACCAAAACATTTCATTTCCACAATCAGTTAAGAGGCAAAAGATATATACTGCACCACTTACAAAAGCCAAGCACTTAAAAGCAAGGAAATGAATGGTTAAGGATTTTATTTATATATTTATTTGTATTATGGTAGTGCCTAAGAAATCCAATCACAGAGCAGGACCTCATTGGACAAACAGAATAAAAAGACCGCCCCTGCCCCAAAGAGTTTACAATCCAAGTATTATTGCTTTGTTGTAATACAATTAGAATTATATGTTCTTTTTATCTCTAATAACAATATAACAGTATTGTAAGTCTTCCATGGCCCAGATCATAAACAAACACATTATTCTTTTTGAGTATATATAATTGTATATTTCAGCACAACCTGACAACCTTAGCTCTGACCCATGTATTTCTCAATGTATTTTTTGTTATCTTGGTGTTAGTACTCAAATATTTTCTTTGTGGTTCAAGGGGGAAGTGTCAGTGGATGTAGTTATCAACTGGAATTACAATGTTTTGGTAAAGTATTTAGAACTGCTGTCCTGTTGAACATTAAAGCTCAATGTCCCTGTTAATCCAAGCTGCTGTTTTGTCCCTTATTCAGAGCTGTGGTTCGATGGTTTAGTTCCATTCAGGACCATCTATCAGCCCTTAAACATTGCAGTAAAGGCAGCTGATGTCTGGATTACATTTTATGTGGCTGTGCAGTTAACAGTAGCTGCTTTGAGCTGTCACCGCCACTGGTGACACCTATGTTAATATCCTGTCATCGCAGCAGAGGAAATTTCCACTTCCTCTTTGCAGGTAGGTTCTCAAGCATGAGTGAGGTGGCAGAGGTTGAATGGGGATCTATATAGTCTCTTCAGTTCCAGGGTTCACACTCATCTCTCAGTCCACTGCAGGCCAATCCCAGAGCTGTTCCAGACCCAGAAACCAAATACCTCTCTGCTGTTTGAGGAATGGGACTTTGATCTATGCAAAGTCTGCTCAGGTGCAACTTTTGCCTCCTTTTCTAAACCCACCATACAATTACATGATCTGGATGAAAGTCACCCCTGCCCAGCCAGCCAGCAAAAGGACGCTGCACTTCTTAAATCCTGCTTCACCCATACAAATAGGGCCTAGGAATGGCATAGCCTTCTGCTGGCCCCTTTGTGGAGGGGGTGAAATTCACACTCTGCTAGCATTCTCATCCACTGGGGAATTCATTTCATCGGCCACCAGCTTGCTTCCAGGTGCAGGCCAGTGAGTTCCACACTCCAGCCCCAGAGCGCAGGTGAAAGGGTGAGCTAGGCTGTGCAAAATTTCCCACATGTATCCCAATTACAGACACACCTGTGCTAAATTACGCTGGGCAGATCCACAGTGAAAATGCACTGTGATCAGCCAAGGTCAGTATTTCTCATCTCTTCCCCGTGGTAGGGGCAAGTGGGGGCACATTGCCGTGCTAGGGATAGAAAAGGGCACTGGTTTAAGACCTCTATGAGGGGAAGGATTTTTTTTTCAATTATCTACACACCAGAGCCATACAAGCAATTCTTTCTTTGACAATGTATTATTGCCTCCTTATTTTGACTATAAAAAGAGGATTCAGTAGATTATGTACAGCCTGAGCTGAAGAAATAAAAAACAAAGCAATACATTAGCCATGTTAAGTAGATCAGGGGAAGCGGGTCGTTCCAATAAATAATCAAGGGGGGGGGGACATAAGAACAGCCATACTGGGTCAGACCAATGATCCACCTAACCTAATATCCTGTCTCTCACAGTGGCTGGTGCCAGATGCTTCAGAGGGGTGAACAGAACAGGGCAATTTTGAATGAGCCATCTCCTACCATCCAGTCCCTGCTTCTGGCAGATGGAGGTTTAGGGATACCCAGAACATGGGGTTGCATCCCAACCATCTTGGCTAATAGCCACTGATGGACCTATCCTCCATGGACTTATCTAATCCTTATCTAATCCAAGGTGAGAGTTAAACCTTGGAGCAGTAGGTACTCAGCCTGTGGCTCTAGAGACACATCGACTCCATGGGTAAGAGCCTCTCACTTTACCTGGCCTGATATAAGACATGGGGAGTACTAAGGGAACTGCCTGGGAACTGCCAGGATCTGTCCCCAACTCTGCATGTGGTCAGGAAGGGTAGAGGAAGGCAGAGGAGAAAGGAAAAGCATCTTCTTCCCCTTCTCACCCAGCAGCATGGCTAGAGCATAGAGCTAAGACTAGAACAGAGCCCTTCTAGATCCCATTCTGTTACTGACTTTTTTCCAGAGCAGAGGTGATGATGCAGAGAGCCACTGAGTAATGATGGCGTTACCTCCCGACGTTGCTTGGCAACGTTCTCATTGTGTGAGGACATTGTAACACTGAGTCACCCCATAATGGAACGTCCATCCCAGAGACATCACCCTGCAAAGTCAAGGCATTGAGTGGTCATTCAGTAGCGAAGTAGCTCTGCAAACATGGGGACCTCTGCTTTGGAACCTGCTACACTGTAACTAAGTGGAGTTACTGTGAACCACATGAATAGAACACGTGTTAAAATAAGTGATCAAAAGTGATACATGGAGTGGTCTATTTGTTGTCACTATGAATCCACACAAAGGACTTACCTTGGAAAGTTATGTGTCCTGCTGCTGCCTTGGGCAAGCTCAGCCTTGGGGCCGAACCAGGAATAGAGTTGTTACTGCTGGGTTTTGTTCCGTGGTCTAGTAACTGAACAAGGGTCCATGGCTTTGTTCCTGGTAGATTCTATTCCTGATTCATTGAGGTGCCCAGGTCAAGTCAGACTCAGACTGGGCAAGCACTGCAAAAAGAGAATGAGTGGTAGCAAGATGAACAGTGAGAAAAGGAGGGTATGTTGTTTATACACTGCCCTTACAAAGCAGATCATGTGGTCACTGCATCATACCCCTTACCAGGAAGATGTTCTAGTCTGGAGCGAAAGCTGGTAGTGCTATAAATGAAGTCCCCATTCAGAGAAAGCTCCATTTAGGAAAGGCTTCTGTGGAGGAAGGGGTCCTTGTTACATCCTTTTGAGGCCAAATTCTGCTTGCAATTACATCCATGTAAGTCCACTGACTTCAGCAAAGTCAGGCCAGAATTGCATAGGCACAACTGAGAGCAAGAATTTAGCCCTTTGGCTTTTGAGCACATTCCGACTAGTGAGAGGTGAAACCCACCTGCCACGTCTCTGTTATAAATGTTGATCTAAAGTCTGTTTCTATACAGCATTTGGATTCTGCCTCATTTGCTTCCCCTTGTAGATGAGTTCATATAGTGTCCTTTAAGTTCTGTCTCCGGAGCATTTTCTTTTATTACCTACACTTCAGGAGATCCCCACTGAGCACAAAAGAAAAGAATAGTGCAGAATTTGGGACTTCTACCATTCAGTGTGTGAAATTCCATGACCTCCCGACACCTCCCTCTCCCTTTGTGCTGTGACCATTCTTCTGAGCTTTAGAAAGGATCAGTTCCTTAAATTAGTGTCACTATTTTGGGGGGCTGGAGCTAAATACAGTGTACCTCCAAGAAGAGAATTTGACATGAAAAATCTCAGTTCAATCCATTCAGAAACCACTGAGATAATGAATCCCACAAACAGAGGTTTAGAGGCAAAAGCCCAACCCAACTGTATGTATATATGCAGGTGTTACTGTAATGTTACTAGAGGTGGGTCAATATTGCATAAAGATAATAGAAATCCAAGAAATGGTGGTCTGGAAAGGACCTCAAGATGTCATCTAGTCCCCAGCCCCTTGCACTGAGGCAGGGATAAGTCTACCTAGACCACTCCACGTATATTAATTTGAATTCCTGAACAAATTTTATTTGACTCTCCTGGTCTCTCTTTATGGCTGACTTCCAGGGGTGTCAAGAGCGGAGAAGAGTCAGGGGTACCTGCTGCCCTGCCCTTGGCCATAGATTCTGCTGCCCACCAACACAATCAGGGTTCAGGGCAGAGGCTACAGTGGGTCCACCCAGCACTGTCCAGGCCTATTAGCCACTCCAGAGGCTACTGACCCAGTATGAGGACTGCTGGCTCTGAGGTGAGGACCTTGAGTTGGGAGAGGTTGGAGGAAGCAGGGCTGAAGGAGGCTCAAGAAGATGAGGTTCCTTAGAAGGGGAAGGGGGAGCCTCTTTGCAATGGGGGGAGCTTCCATCTGTGCCCCTGGGGATGGGGGTGCCCCCTACATCCCATTGATCCCCCATGCCCAGAACAGAGGGGAAACAGCCATTGCCCTATAGACATGGCACAAAATCCATCTCTGAATGAGAATTTCAGGTGGATCTGACATCCACAGGGAGACTCTCACCCACTCTGACACCCCCTTCATGTACTCAGCCCCAGAGAGATTCCCCTCCAAAAGATCAGCACCCCATTAGGAAAATTCAGGTTCTGCCCCTGTTGCTTTCCACAAATATTCTAGCAAATGAGCTATTTTAGTTGAACATGCATCAAAAGTCAATATGGAGCTCAACTATTTTAATATTTTACACAAGCAAATTTCACACACAAAGATGCAGTCCAAAGTGGATGATGTTGCTGATGTGATTAGTTACATGTTACCCAATCAGAATACAGATACATTACATAGGACTCATGTAACTGACCATGCAGCATGGATTTCAACTTGAACTATCTGCCGCTGAAGACTTTCATTCGCTGAAGAAATGTGAAAATAATTTTAAACAATGACTAATATTTGGGAATTTTGAAATTTGTATGTGGACAATATGCAAACTGAAGAAATGATGAAATTCCTCTAACAAACTGTTGGTTATTTAGTCAGCTCTAAACTTCAGGAGATTCAGTATTTCAGCACCATGGACAGAAAAAAACAGGAGCAAGTCAAAGTTTCCACTGAAAATTCATGGTCATTTTGAGGTGGTGACTGGTGTGTGAAGCACTTTTCGGGTATTAGATGAGACTGTAAAGCACCCATCTTGTAATGGTTCAAGGGTGTGCATAGGTAGAATTTTTTTCTGTCTCCTCCTCTTCTCTAGCTGGTCATTTTGATACCTGAATAGGCATCTAAGGACCGTAGCAGCATTCAGACCCTCTGCTCACACTAATTTTCTCTCAACCCAAGGCCATTGTCCTACAAGTGCATTAACACCAGAGAACAGTGACAGTAATGAGCAAACAGATCTATCTTAAAGTTCAGTGCCACTGGCACCATACTCACTCCCCAGAACAAGTTCCCATCAGTGCTCCCTAGGATGTTATTCTTAGTCACATGCACAGGGCCACATGGCATCATGCCCACACGTTGCATTGTGTGAAATGAACATGAATTCCAGCCCAGCAGTCAAGTGGCATCACAGTGACACATTACCAAGCAGGATAATGTCAGCTCTGCAAGTTGATTTGAGTTCGGATCCTGAGCTCACTCACTCATGGTAGGCTGGTGGGGGCCTAGGGCAGTGCAGAGTTGAGACATTCAGCTGTCACATCATCCCACAGTGACTTCCTGTGGGGCATTAAGGAGCTCCAGAGGGTGTCACGTCAAGACCTTCTCTGGTGAGGAAAGAGTTGCAGGGTCTTCTAAATGCAGAGCTGTACATGGGGAAGCTGATGGGGCCCTGCGCATCCCAAGATCATAGAGGGTGCCTCAGGGAAAGAGCTTTTAAGCCAGGTCGGAAGGCACTTTGTCCCAGAAAGCCCAGCGTCTATTTTCTGTTAAACCAGCATGGCTTTGCAGGAGCACCAGTGGAATTAGAACCTGGCCTGAAGTGACAAGCGGACCTCGGCTCCGGTTTATTAACTCTTGTCTGTGTTACTTTACTGGGCCAAGACAGGTTCAAAACCCGAAAACTTTCCAGGGTTGGCAAACCATATTTACTTCTTTTGAAACAGCCTGACAGAAAGCACGAGCCCCTGAGGTTCCTACTGGATTAAGCTAGTGAGGAAGCAAAGATGTTAGCAACCATGAATTGGTTTTCAGAGAGGGATCTTGCATCATTTACCCTGGGCTGCAGCCCCAGCTGCATTAAACCCCATTTTGGGGCTATTAAAATGCGGAATAATTTTTTACACGCCGTTTGTGGTGACAGCATACTCGGTCTCCGAGCCAGGTCCTGATTGGTTGGCAGCAGCAGCAGAGAGAGGCTTATGTGCCTCAGTGCCAGACACAGAGACTCCAAAGTTAGTTTCTGGGTTTATTTCTTTTGTTTTTCAGTAAAACGTTTCTCCGATTCTTTTATTGTTATTCTCAATTTATTCCCCCTCCCACCCCAGCAATTTCAAATGATGATAAATGCAAGGAGAGGCGCTTCTGGGAGAAGAATGTTAACACACTCTGTGAGAGAGAAACCAATGTAACTTTCCTAAACAAACCTGCAGGGAGCATTGCTGTTCACCCAGCAGGGGCTCTGGGCAAAGCAGGTTAGTTATGAAAAAAGCACGCACAATTTTCCCTTCTCTCTCTCGGTCTGACAAATGCTTGCTGGACTCACCGAATGGGAATGTGAAAATCAACCTCAAGCCCTGATTTTGTACAACTTAAACCATGAGGGGTAGGGCCAAATGTTGCCATCAATTCCAACAATGTAATCGGAGTAACTCCAGAAAACTCAATGTCTAGCGGTGTAGAATGTAGCGGTTTGTAGGTTTCTCTTCTCTTTATTCTTACTTCTCTCCCTGTGTCTCAGTCTGGCTCGCTCTCTCTTTCTTTTTTTTTAGCCCTTGCTTCTGTCTTATCCTTTCCTCACATTGTGGATTTTGGGGTGCCATCTAGTCTAACCCCTGCTTTTCTTAGGAAATAAAAGATTAAAGCTTGTGTGGTGATTTGGTGCTTTTCCACTTTCTGTCCCAAACTGACCTGACAGAGGCTGAAATCTAATTAGGAATCCGGAACACAGTCATCCCCCAGTGCTGAATTATGTCTGTGATGTGTTTACGCAGCTCAAGTGGGGCCTGGTCCAAACCAATGGAAAGCCTCCCAGTGGACTTTGGTTCAGGCCTGAGATAATGATTGGACACACTGCTTAGTGGACAGACTATCACTGAGCCCTGGCCAATTAAAGATGATCATTATTTCAGTTATTCTGTCCCATCTACATTTCACCAGCCCCTCCCATACACCTCACACACGGTCATGCACACAAAAACTCCCAAGCCTTTCACCTGAAAACATTCATTTTCCATCTGCCTGAGTGTGATTAAAAATAAAATGCCTTGTACTACAAATTGTAGGAGGGGAAACCATGAAGCCAACTCTGGGACTAGCTAAAGAAAAAGATTATTTTTATTAGAGAACCTTGTGTTGGGACCTACAAGATATGACTTTCTCTCTGAAAATTCAATTTCTAAGCCCCTACTGCCTCAAATGACCAAGTGAAAAAGGTAGTAATTGCTGAGAGACTTATTGACTTTTCTTTTTTAATTAATCCTAAGTTGAAGGAAACCTGCAGTTTTTTGTCCAGACAGATTGTGTATGTGACAGAGACAGAAAGGAAAATCATAATTAAAATAACTCAAATTAATCTTAGACAGCTCTACTGTCACCAAAGTGCTCTGAGTCTATGGGGAAAGTATAGCTCTGCTGGTTAAGGCCATCAGCTCTGATGCTCAGATGTGGAAATATTGGAGAGAGTCCAGCGGAGGGCAACAAAAATGATTAGGGGTCTGGAGCACATGATTTATGAGGAGCGGCTGAGGGAACTGGGATTGTTTAGTCTCCAGAAGAGAAGGATGAGGGGGGATTTGATAGCTGCTTTCAACTACCTGAAGGGGGGTTCCAAAGAGGATGGAGCTCGGCTGTTCTCAGTGGTGGCAGATGACAGAACAAGGAGCAATGGTCTCAAGTTGCAGTGGGGGAGGTCTAAGTTGGATATTAGGAAACACTATTTCACTAGGAGGGTGGTGAAGCATTGGAATGTGTTACCTAGGGAGGTGGTGGAATCTCCTTCCTTGGAGGTTTTAAAGGCCCGGCTTGACAAAGCCCTGGCTGGGATGATTTAGTTGGGAATTGGTCCTGCTTTGAGCAGGGGGTTGGACTAGATGACCTCCTAAGGTCCCCTCCAACCCTGATATTCTATGATTCTATGATTCTATGATGGTTCCCTTCAGTCAATAATAGTTTTGCTTGCTTATAGCATCCTGAATTATAACCTCACTTCCAAACATTGCCAGACTCTTTTCCTTTCCCCTGCCGTTCTCTGATCTTCTCATAGGCTCAGTCATCACGCAACTTACATGTGTGTCACATTCAGCAGGACGAAGCAAACACCGGGGGAGTTGCCAGTAGCAGATATTTCTAGCAGCCTGATAGCACCTGCTGTAGCCTGATGGATAGTCGGAGGGGTTGGGTGCCGGCACTTCTATCCCCAGCTCTGCCATTAACTTGCTGTGTGTTTCTGGGCAAGTGGCTTGATCTTTCTGTGTCAGTCTCTTTAAAATGGGCTGAATGGGTCCCTACTTCCCAAGGCAGTTTAACTGATGTTTGTATAGGCTCAGGGTTTTCACATGGAAGATGCCATCGCAGGGCAATATTTCTCCCACCAAAATGACAGCACAGGTCATAACTCTACTTTCCATAGGACCTTCTCCATGCTGCTAGGATAAGGCATGTGTGCAGATACATTGATATACGTATTTATTACAAGATGCCTACAAGTAGGACGCTGGGTGTCCTAGAAATACCTATTGCAGTTTAGACAGCTAGCCGATAGCATGTGAATGGTTGTCAGTGAACTGGACAAAGCTTCCTCTATTAGAGTAATGGGGAGGGAAGCTGAACTCAAACATAAGTATGCAAAAAAACTCCAGGCTTAGGAGCCTGGGAGAGCCATGTTCCTTACCACAAGGAAAATGGGCCCAATTCCCCATTGTAGCTCCACTGAAATCTACAGACTTGCATCCGGTTCTACCCACACTGAATTCGGCTCAGTAACTGGTTCAGAAGCTCAGTTTAAGAACAAATAGCAACTCAATCCATATCTAATCCCTTTTCACAGAGAAGGGGCCTGTCGCTAAGCTTAGCCTCATTGGTAGAAAGCACAGAGAAGGGGGGGAACAATCCAGAGACTTCATTCTGGAGCCTGCCTCCCCTCTAAGCAGAGTCCGAAAAGCACAGAACTCGATGGCAATTTACATCCGTTGCATTGCAATTTTGTTTTGCAAAAACCTGGCTTCGTTCCCCCGCTCATGGAGCATCCTGAGCCAATTAGATTACATAACCAAATAATGTCAATTGCAGATGAGTGCAAAATGCTTCTGTTTGATCTGGGTTCAGAGAAACAGCCGCCATCTAGTAGTAGAAGCTAATGAAGTCCGACAGCTCAGACGGCACAAGGAATGCAGCTTTGTAGGGCTGAGACTTCAAGACCACCCCCTGCTTTGGCACTGCCATGAACGTGACTGGACCTTGAATCCAGAGCTCCGGACATGCTGAGCAGAACAAACCTTCAGAGGAAGGAACCATTCCAAAATATCCCCCTCCCCTGCCCCGCAATGCTACTCAGTTCTCTCCTAGTGTCTTTATTTTGTTTTATATTTCTTCCTGCTGCAAAATAACGAGCTGCTGGGATTAAAAGGCATCGGGAGAATCATCATCAGTATGAAAGAGACATGCTGAGAAGAGAGCAGATTAACCCACTCTGCAGAGAAAACTCCTCATTTCTGGAGTGTTTGTTTTGAAAATGTCACTTCGCTGGGTCACAGAATTCATGAATAAAAATCCTGTCCTTATTTCCATTCAAAAAGGAATAAAGATTTATTACCCGCCTCACTAGGAAAGCAGTATTGACCCGCCGGCTATTCAAGGTCCACAGTGTTGTGTGCAGGAATATTTATTGCTTTTAATTACATTTGGAAAACTACAGTAAAAAAAAAAATCTATTAAAACAAGATCCTTGCTAGTTTATGGTAAGTTCAGAGAAAAGACAGGGGGCTGAATAGCTGGCAGAGCCTTCCAAACACACGATGGTGGATTGAGAGGTGACTTCAAGCTGATGAGCTAAATGGAACTGCCCCGAAGGGTTCTGGGTAACACTTCAGTGACCCGGTTAGTGAGGATCTAGAAAACATACGAGCAGTCCTGTAGATTATATCCCAAAGGGCTCCAGAAAACACATAAGGATCCTCTGGCCAGTACTCTTATGGGATTTAGAAACACACATGTGAACTTAAGGTTAACATTAGAGACAGTTAAAAAAAATTCTGTCAAAACTGTTTTGTTTTTTTACAGAAAATTGGGTTTTGTGGTTAATGTTTTTTGTTTTTGTTTGTTTTTTTGTTTTTTTTTTTAATGAAAAATGTCTGGTTTTGATTTTTTTGTGAAAGAATGGAATGCCCCAAAACTAAAAAATTCAGTTTGGGGAGAATGTTTCTCCACTTAACTCATCTGTGTGTCCCAATCCAGGCGTCACAATGACTAAATCCTTTTGCAGATCCAGGCCTAGGTGCTTATCTGCATCTTTAGACACATAAATATCTTTCAAAATCTGGCCCTTAGTCTCTGGCCCAGACCAGGAAAGGTATTTAGGTCTTTAACTCCCATGGCAGTTAGGCTCCTTTATGCCTTTGGGGATGTGAGCCCATGTGCCTCATTTCCCTTATCTGTAAAATGGGAATAATACTTCCCTATCTACCAGGGTGTTTGGAAGATTATGATGGCCACTACTCGCTGGAAGCATCACCTACTGGTTAGGAGGTGAAGCCTATATTTGCCGCGTTTCCACACTTTACCTTGGACCACCTTCACACCTGGTGTCGGTCTGTCTTTTTGTTTTTGGTGGAGTCAACCCTCCAGTCAGGTAATCCACTCAGCCTTATCTCTTCCCAATTCTGGAGAGGTGGAGTACCTGGGGTCAACAACCAAGCCTAAGTTATTAAGCCTTCTCCTTCTTCCCACCAGGGGACAGTCTAAAAAGTATGGGGTTTTGTGTCCCTCTTAATGAGAGGGGGATTGGTAGGGGAGTCCGGGCCCTCCCACTCCATCGGGCTCTGCCTTGTCAGCCCCCATCTGAGCTGTCTGGCTCCCGGGAGCATGCTCTGCAGGTGCAGATGGGTGGGGTCGTCTAGGCCCAGAGTTGCTCTTTAAGCCCTTCAGTTCCAATCCAATCCACCCCATCACAAGAATAAATAAATTAAAGATTGGGAGATGCTGATGTAATGGGGGGCTAAGTATGTATCAGAGCTGGCTAGCTAGTATGAGGGTATGGAAAATCTTTCCTGACAGGCTGTGTTTGAATTCATGTCTGCTTGCGGCGGGAGGAAGTGAGCAGAACAATGCTAGTCATCATGTTACCCGCTCTGATTCCATTCACACTTCACACACACACCTCTTTCCCTTAGCGACGGGGAGTAGGACCCTTCAGTCCGTGAAAAGTAAGGCAGGCTCAGTGGAATGGCGAGTGATTGACAGGCAGCCTGTGATAATGAAGTCCATTTTTATTTTTTTTTTCCCCTCTCTTGTTGAGTACAAGGACTCGGCCAGTGTCCCAGGTAATGAGTGTTCCCTCTCTCTCGGATATGAAAGTGTGGGTAGCCATGTGTAGCTGCGTTAACACTACATTACTAAAACCAATCCCGGGAGCCCGTTCCTGCTGCACACCTCACCGACTCCGGCGCATCCTCGTGTTGATTTGCATTCGTGCGGTTTGTGTAAACAATGCTGTTAGTGGAATATAAATAACTGCAGCCAGGAATGCAGTTCCGCTGCTCAGCCCCGGGAACTCAGCACTGTCCCCAACTGCAAGGCTGGAGCCTTTCTGCTGATAGAAGAATTCTTCCTCAATCCTAACCTCCATCTCCAAATTCAGAGTCCGTCATCGATCCCCTACTCCCACCCATGTCCATCTCTAGCCACCCAGGGAGACGACGATGCCTCATTAGAGTCCCGGGTTCAAAGGAGCATTTCTAAGGTGACATGAAATGTTTGCCACAGAACCTGAGGCCATGTTGAAATGTGTTCGGTTTTGTTACAAATCTAGAGCTCAGACCACTTTCCTCAAAAGATTGGGTCAGGGTCTTGAAACACTGGCCCAGGTCCAAGCAAACCTGGCCCCAATTTATGACTTAATCCGAAAATAATAAATAATATTTATAATTAAAATGTGGCCTTGAATCAGGAGAAGCTTTGCTTGTTTAAACTCAGCTTTGAGATTCAAGCCAAGCTCAGGAGTGTGAAACCATGTGGACTAACGCCAAAGAAAATGTTTACACACACGTCTTTGAAGTGAAGTGGCTAGCAGGCCCCCTGTTCCAGAGACAACATGCTCATGCTTGACCAGTGTTGTTTCCTGCTGCTCTATGGGCCTGATCCAAAGCCCTTCTGTTCTCTGCCTTTTGGACAGTCTCCCGAGGACTGTAATCCTTCGGTCTAATTCTAGTTGTTGGGTTTAACATGCAGGGATGCTGGGTGGTGTTTGAGATACAGAACAAGATGATTGATGGTCCCTTCTGGCCTTAAATCGTACAACACTACGTAAATGGAAAGACTCCCTTTAACTTCCAGGGGCACTGGATGAGGTCCTATGTAAGCACAACTCTTTGTCTGGGAGCTTCATTTTAATGAGATATGAGCTTAAAACAAAAACCTGGCTGCCAACTACAGAACCAGATCCTGCCCTGTCCTTTGCAGCTCTCCAAAATCAAACAACTCCAGGTTTGGAACGTTCAGAGATTTGAAGATTTGAGATCCAAACTTTTCTAAAGTTGGAACCTTTAGACAGAGCACATTCTGGAGCTTCAAATCCAGATGTGGATCCACATACAATGTTTAGAATTGGTCAAAAACAGAGGAATATTTGCATATTTTTTTAGCTGAAATCAACAGTTCAATACAAAATTGGCAGAATTGAAAAAACAAACACACTAGCTCTACCAAAGTTTGGCTCTTTGGGTCTCTCTCTGGTTTGGAATGGAAGTTAAACTCAGATTAACAGAGCACACTGTGGTTAATTGGCTTCATTTGGTTCTCTTTTAATGTTCCGATTTGAATCATGTTTCAGAAAATGACAGCTATTCTTTCTTTCTTTTTTTTTTTTTAAACAGATGGTGGAAGATCCACAACATAGGAAGTGAGTCACAAGTTATACTGTAAATAATAAATAATAATAATAATAGCTCTGCTGACAGCATAACAAGGGCTCCAATTTGCTATCGCACAGCAGAACTAATAAAGGAGAGTGGAAAACGCCTGAAATCTTTTGTTTTAATTAGTGATGAACAAACTCATCCTGCCAAATGCTGAGCCTGCTGTAATGTTGGTGGCCTCATGCTCTGGGAAATGCTAAGAAATAAAGAACAGAGTGTGGCGGGGGAGACAGGGGGGAAAAAATCTAATGAAAAATATAGTCAATATATAGAGATCTCCAGCTGTGCTTCCTTTGATGCAGTTTTACAAGCAGTGAACCAAAAAATACTTCAGAAAAACCACAATCATTCCTAAATACAGTTCTTATATTTCCCCAGGGCTCTGGCTTCTGCTTAGCACATGCCCCCGGTCCCCTTTCCCTCTGACTAACACCCTTATCTGGAGGTGTTGTGTTGAGCCTAAATAGACTCAGCTGTAGCTAATTAACTTCCACCTTGTCAAGCCTCTCTGAGTATGGCTCGGAATTATCCCCAAATCTATTAGCTGGCTCAGTGGGACACCATAGCGGTGTGGTGGATCTGGTCTCCAGATTCTTCTTGAGGGGGCACCAAAACCTGCTCACCACAGGAGGCTTGGAGGAGAGAGAAGACTGTCGTGCAGAGCTCCTGAGTTCCACCTGAGCAGAGCCCTGCTCCCATAAATCATCACTGGATTCAACAAGGCTTGGCCATGTCAGTGTGTGTATAATTTAGGTTTAGAGTGTTGCATAGCTCTGCTGATATTTAGATACTGTCATAATAGACGCCAAGGAAATAGAGATGGAGGAATGGATGGTACATACACAAGCGCTTGGCAGGAAATAAAGACTGGCAAAGTAGCACCCCTGTTCCACACGCTACCCTCAATTCCTCTGTGGCTGCACAATTGTGGCTGTAGTGAATGAAATTTGCATGAAAAGTGGGATGTACTGGGGGTGGGGAGTAGCTTGAAAGCCAAGCACTTTGCTAGCAATGCATGTACCAGACACATGTGATGCAATCCACTCTATTGTTTATTCATATTGGCCCTGCATTCGATAATGCGTTTGCTCTAGGACTGGTTCAGAACAAAATGTAAAAGAATCTTTGCTGGCTGGAAATACTGGAGTTGCTTTTTTAGCTCACATAGCCGATTGATCCTGCAAGAAATGTTGTAGGCCAGAGTTATACCAGCCCTACTGCCAGCTTCTCTCTGCAAAGGAACGCTATTAATTGGTGCCCCTGGCTGCTTTTTCAACAAGGTGAGTCACTGATATCTTCCGTTCTCACGTGTGTGTAGAGAAATGTCACCATCAAATTGCTTTCATTGCTTAGACCCGTTTGGGCACATCAGGTACCTGAAGAAATACAGATAACTCCTACTGCATCTATCTCTGGACAATCAGAGTCCACTCATGCACTCTGTCATGCTGAGAGCCTCGGGCAGAAAAAAGCCCTTCACTGAGAGAAAGCAGATAACTATCTTAACTCTGAACATGTGTAACAACCCCTCTGGTTAAGTTATCTGCAGGGATTGAACCCTGCTCTCCTCCTGCATCTCAAAACACGACATTTCACTTCATCTAGAGGACCAGACTTGCTACCCTGAAAGCAGGTACAGACTTGTAGACCTCTGTATGTGCCCTGGCCACTAGAGTGGGACAAAGAGCTGCTATGTGTTATACTTCAAAAGCAGATAAATGAATGATACCAGTGCAATAAAGAGCAAAATTTGACCCAATGGCTCTGAGAATTCGCATTAAGCAGAAGATTGCAGAACCTGCCTCTCTCAAGTTAAAGGTCCACCATATAGCAACACATACTGGCTTGGGAGTCCTTATGGATTTCTTTCCACCATGCCTGTGGAGCCAGGAGTTGAAAGGGGAGAGTTTCTAGCAGCCAACCCGACTGATTCTAAATCAGGGACATTGGCTTTCATGATTAAAACAGGGGACCCCAATTGTATCTTCTCTGCCATGCTTCATCTACTCCAGATCCTGACCTTCTACCATTGAAGGTAATGGACAAACCCTCCCATTGACTTTAACTTGTGCAAGATCTGAGTTATCAAGAGTGGGGTGTGTATCCAGGAACACTTTCAGAAAATGATCATTTAAACTGAAAAACTCAAGTTTCCAGACTGCAGAGTCCAGATCTGGGTATGAATTTCCTCAGACTTCAGGGGGATTTAGATCTGGAGTTTGATTCAATTTTTTTTCCAAAGACCCCTCTGGAGGTTTAGACCAATTTCTATCCAAATGGGCTGTGAGCCCAGGATCCTAGCTAGAGACCAACTGAGAAGTTGCATCCTGTCTACCCAAGAATTCACCCTGGCGTTTCCAATGAACACAGCACATGGGATATTCAACAGAATATTGTGACATTTCAGCATCAAGTGCAAGTGACACTTGTATCCTAGTGGGTGGCACTTAGAAATCTGCCTGTAAAGTTTGTCAAGTGCTTTGGGATTTTGAAGAAAGGGGATATATGAACATGCATCATTACCGTGGCTGTTAAATAATTGGAAGCCCACATCATGGGTGTTATTCATCGTTCAGCTTTACTCACTGGTGATGAAGAGGAACTAATTACTATTATTAACCCTGATTGTCCATCTTCCCAGGCACTGAGAGAGATTTGTGGGTTACCTCTGATGGTTTGGTTTAAAGTCTAACCCTCCCCTTCTCCCATGACCTTCATTAACGGATGATGCTTTCCCTCACTGCCAGAGTCAGATTCAACAGTGCCAACTGGCTCCTGTGCAGGCCCCATGGGGAGCTGTAAGCGTGAATCATTTCACACAGCCAGGAAAACTGTGACCCGAGTGCCACAAATACCCGCAGCCTGCTGTGCCAGCCTGCCGAGCTGTGCGTGAGTGCAGCAAGCAGCGACTCCACTCGCAGGAACTGACAGCTCTCCTCGGAGCACTCGCCGTGCCGTCAGAGCCCAGCAGAGGCCTTTCTCTCAGAGCCAAGCTGAGTGCCACAGACACTGTCACACCTGTCCCCTCACACAACCTTTCACAGCCAGAAGAAACATGAGTGACTTGCTCTTCCTCCCTTCTCTGCCTGGAAGCACCTGGCCTAGTCCATCTATCTGTCTCTGTCTATCTTAGGGTTGATACTGTCACCCATCACTGCAGTAGCTGAGTGCCTCCCCTGTAAAACCAAGAGCAATAGTGAAGTCCCTATTGGACTGTAGAGTTGAAATCCCGCCCAGGAGGAATAGAGCTCGCAGCACCCCAGATCAGCTGGCTGGGAATGTGGAACAAAGCTAGCGGTGGGCCACCATTTCTCAGGTAGGCCAAGCACTGCTCTTGGTGCACCAGTGGAAACTAGCACAACTCCTCGACTCTGCAAATCCGGAGGTGATGGGGCAGCCTTTGTCATTTGGGCACAGGCCATCACGTGCACCATCTGCTCAGGACACTCCCTACACTAACACAGGAACAAATCAACATACCCTTAGAGCCCCGACCGGGGTTATTCTATCTACTACCTAAGATCCACAAACCTGGAAATCCTGGACGCCCCATCATCTCGGGCATTGGCACTCTCACTGAAGGACTGTCTGGATATGTGGACTCCCTACTCAGACCCTACGCCACCAGCACTCCCAGCTATCTCCGTGACACCATAGATTTCCTGAGAAAACTACAATGCATTGGTGACCTCCCAGAAAACACCATCCTAGCCACCATGGATGTAGAGGCTCTCTACACAAACATCCCACATACAGATGGAATACAAGCTGTCAGGAACAGTATCCCTGATGATGACACAGCACAACTTATTGCTGAGCTCTGTGACTTTATCCTCACGCACAATTATTTCAAATTTGGTGACAATATATATCTCCAGACCAGTGGCACCGCTATGGGCACCCGCATGGCCCCACAATATGCCAACATTTTTATGGCTGACCTGGAACAACGCTTCCTCGGCTCTCGTCCACTCATGCCTCTTCTCTGCCTACGCTATATTGATGACATCTTCATCATCTGGACCCATGGGAAGGAGACCCTGGAAGAATTCCACCATGATTTCAACAGCTTCCACCCCACCATCAACCTCAGCCTGGACCAATCTACACGGGAGGTCCACTTCCTAGACACCACCGTACAAATAAGCGATGGCCACATTAACACCACCCTATACCGAAAACCCACCGACCGCTATGCCTACCTTCATGCCTCCAGCTTCCACCCCGGTCACACCACACGATCCATCATCTACAGCCAAGCACTGAGGTACAATCGCATCTGCTCCAACCCCTCAGACAGAGACCAACACCTACAAGATCTTCACCAAGCATTCTCAAAACTACGATACTCACACAAGGAAATAAAGAAACAAATCAACAGAGCCAGACGTGTACCCAGAAGCCTCCTGCTACAAGACAGGCCCAGAAGAGAAACCAACAGAACTCCACTGGCCATCACCTACAGTCCTCAGCTTAAACCTCTCCAACGCATCATCAGTGATCTACAGCCCATCCTGGACAATGATCCCTCACTTTCACAGACCTTGGGAGGCAGGCCAGTCCTCATCCACAGACAACCTGCCAACCTTAAGCATATTCTCACCAGCAACCACGCACCGCACCATAACAACTCTAACTCAGGAACCAACCCATGCAACAAACCTCGATGCCAACTCTGCCCACATATCTACACCAGCAACACCATCACAGGACCTAACCAGATCAGCTACAACATCACCGGCTCATTCACCTGCACGTCCACCAATGTTATATATGCCATCATATGCCAGCAATGCCCCTCTGCTATGTACATTGGCCAAACTGGACAGTCACTACGCAAGAGGATAAATGGACACAAGTCAGATATCAGGAATGGCAATATACAAAAACCTGTAGGAGAACACTTCAACCTCCCTGGCCACACAATGGCAGATGTAAAGGTAGCCATCTTACAGCAAAAAAACTCCAGGACCAGACTCCAAAGAGAAACTGCTGAGCTCCAGTTCATTTGCAAATTTGACACCATCAGTTCAGGATTAAACAAAGACTGTGAATGGCTATCCAACTACAGAAGCAGTTTCTCCTCCCTTGGTGTTCACACCTCAACTGCTAGCAGAGCACCTCACTCTCCCTGATTGAACTAACCTCGTTATCTCCACACTGATTTATACCTGCCTCTGGAGATTTCCATTACTTGCATCTGAAGAAGTGAGGTTCTTACCCATGAAAGCTTATGCTCCCAGTACTTCTGTTAGTCTCAAAGGTGCCACAGGACCCTCTGTTGCTCTCTATATAGAAGCGAAGCTTAACCATCACCAGACACCTCCCCAAATATTAAAACAGCCAATTTCAGCCATTGCATGAGAAATGCCAATTGATCAGGACTCAGTCCCTGATGTGCTGGGGGCACTGCCTGCAAAGTGTGGAGCACCTATCACATTGGTGCCCCATAGCACCTGGCTGGACCAGTCCCACATTGATGGAGGTGTAACATCCATGCAGTGAATACATAAGCTATGTATTTGACATGGGGCACACTTATGGTAGTGCCGTGTGGTATAGGACCAGAGGCCAATTGGCTCTAACCATCCACAAAGGGAAGCAGCTGCCTAGAAAAACATTGCCCAAAATGTGTATTCCTACTTATCATTATTCTTGTAACGTAGTAGTACCAAGGTGCCCCAGGCATGGACCAAGACCCCACTGTTCTAGGTGCTGTAAAACACAGAACAAAATGACCCAAAGAGCTTACATTATGAAATGGAAACCATATATGAACACGAGGCAAGGGCTTAAAACTTCAGAATTCACCGGGCTTTGCTGATGGGAGTGTCACAGCCCCAGAAGCCAACCAGAAAGCTCTCGGCTTCTGAAGTCATCTCATAATTAATTAATCGTTAATCTTCAATTGCAGTGATTTTAATAATGATTTGCTAGCTCTAATGCCACAGAATTGCCGCCTCGTTGAACTTGAAGCAATATGAAATGAGACAGCTATTTAAATAACAGACTTTTCTGGGTTTGGGTGGGTGTTTTTTTGCACTGAGGTATATGAGAGCAGTAAGTGGTTGGGGGAGTGTTGGAAAGATGTTTATACCACCTCAAAGTTAAGCCTATTACAAGTGCATGATGTTCCAGTGTGACTGAAGGGACATTTATTTATTTGAAGTTTTACCAACTACAATGAGAGAGCGCCCATCTAATGCTCTGAGCACTTTGGGCAAGCTTTTCTAAACAACACACAAATGGATAGATGCATCCTTCACCCTGATCATCCAGTGGCTGCATAAACGTATCAAGAACCATCAAGTGAGTAAATATTGGGTTTAACATTTCTTTGTGAGTTATATGACTAATGCAAGTCCCAAATACCTAAGCTTCCCTTTAACTTAACTGAGCATTGCTGGCCTCGGGTTGTGGATAATACACATTTCGTTTGCATTTAACAGATTGTAGATATTGTGTGAAATATGCTCTGTGTAGCTTCTAGCATTTTACAGCAGCCAAATCTGAAATGAGCCTTCTGCTTTCCCCAAGTTTCTTGAATTTCTTGCCGTCAAAATGGGTGGCAAACTGCAATGAGTAAGTAAGCAGAGATTTGAAACAAATTAAGATTGAGGACAGGTCCTTAAAGTGACCTAATAACCAAGCAAATGACTAATGACTAATACATGGTGCATCTGAGAACATAGGGAGATTGAGGTTTCATAGAAGCTTCCTAAATTGCAGCCGCAATATTGGAACATAAAAGCATATGCATATGCAAAACTTCAGATTTGCACACACACATTCATATGAATGCCCATTTGTGTGTGCAAATTGGTGCCGGTGCACAATTTAGGCACTCTGGGGCAAATCAAAGGAATCTCCTTTCAGAATTTCAGTGTTATGTATCAAGGGAGAATGAGAGAGATTTAATTTAAAAGCCTCCTATCTTATGATGATGTGGTTCCTGTAAGGTCATGGTATAGCACAGATATATTTGCTGCAATGTCGATCCACCTTTCTTATGGCATCAGTGATATAGTCCAGCAGGCTACCCACATGGAATTCGTGTACCATCTTCTCAGATTCACATTCCTCCTGTTTCATTTCACATGGCAGATTGACACCCCTCCTCTTGTCTTCCTCTTCCCCTTGTCTGGCTCCTTCTCCCGCTCAGGGCTGACCGTAGGTTTCCCGGGTCCCTATGCATGGTAAGACCATACAGAGTCTCAGAGCGTCATCCCTATCCCACATAGCACACACAGGGGTGAGAGGGATTGGCAGTTGGGTTGGTCAAGGCTGTTTATCATTGGGGGAAGGTTTTAGTAAGTGAGGAAGTCAGGTCAAAGTGCTACTCATTACTGAAGGTACCAAGGTGTTAATCTGCAAGTAGGAGGGGGGATTTCTTACCAGATAGGAGATGTGTTGGCCTAGTGCAGTTCATCTTTCAAAGCAGAAGAATGGTCACCACTGCACGTGAAAGGCCTTGTATACGCTAGGAAGGGGGACTGTGGAAGTGCAGTCCCATGTGCAACCACACTATGTCTAAGCAATACTGCACTGAAAAAATCCCAACTTTTAATCAAATGGGCTTTGAACATATTTGCACCCTCTGTGATGCCGGCAGACCAGGTGCCAGTTTATGCCAAGATCCCCGTGTGTCCACTGAACATTGACAAATATATAGCTGGAACCAGTCTGGCTCAGCTGTGTGTTAGTAGTGTTAAAATGGGTATTAACGGTATACAATGTGTTTAGCATTTTGAGTTTATTGAATGCTTGTAAGTTGCTAACTGCACTAATCTTGCTTGTAACATCTGTATCGCATATTGTAAGGTAAAATTTGAGCATTTGCATTGTAAGCCTTTGTAACTGCGTAAATCACCAGACAGGGGAGAAACATTAACTAGTGTGAAATGCTGGTGTCCAACACAAGGGGTTACGTCCTGCCGACTACGCCAGTTAGGGTGACCAGCCAGCAAGTATGAAAAATCAGGACGGGGGTGGGGGGTAATAGGCACCTATATAACACAAAGCCCCAAATCTTGGGACTTTCCCTATAAAATTAGGACATCGGGTCACCTAACGCCAGTGTCAAGCTGGTCTGCAGTGGCACAAAAGCACGAGGACCCGCCTCAGGGCAGACTGTTCAGAATCAGGCACAAACCCCAAATTGACTGTGAGTCCTGTATTTAGATTTCACCAACCAAATATCAAATGTAAACTCCTCAGGTACAGTGACAGCCTCACTATGGAGTCACAGACAGTCCCCTTGGGCCACTGCAGGACAGCTTGGCACGTGTCATTGGTCTGTGATTGTGCAATTGATTTTTACTAGCACAAATTCTCACAGAAAGTGAACTTTAAGCTCACGTGCTAGAATTTAAATTTTTCTCTCTCATCATTAGCAACTACTAACCTGGTTAAAAGAAATGCTCATCTAGTCTAGGAACAGGAGGAAAAAAAAATCATGTGACTTTAGTGACCAATCACAGCTAGGAAACACAACCCACATACTGGATTCTTATTAGCAAATCATAGACAGGGCCGGCTCTAGGATTTTTGCCGCCCCAAGCAAAAAATTTTTTTGCCGCCCTCCCTTTTTTCATGCCCTCCTCGCCCCCAGCCCCACCCCAAATCCCTGGCCCCTCCTTCTCCCCTGGGGGTGCCGCATTTCCCCCCCCCCATTGCTTCCTGCGGCCCCCCCCCCACGACCTCCCGCCCTAGCTTACTTCCACTCCGCCTGCTCCCCTGGGCACGCTGCCGCTCAGCTTCTCCCCCCTCCCTCTCAGGTGAGGGACGGGGGAGAAGCGGAGCAGCGGCGCATTCAGGGGAGCAGGCGGAGCGGAGGTGAGCTAAGGTGGGGGGCCACAGGAAGTAACAGGGGGGTATAGGAACCGCTCCCTGCTCCAGCTCACCTCCGCTCCACCCCTACTGCCTCCCCCGAGCGCCCCGCCACTCGGCTTCTCCTCCCTGCCTCCCTCCCAGCCTTGCTGCGTGAAACTGCTGTTTTCCACCCAGCAAGCCTGGGAGGGAGGGGGGAGAAGCGGAGTGGCGGCGGCACGCTCAGGGAAGCAGGCGGAGGCGGAGCGGAGGTGAGCTGGGGTGGAGGGGGCACTTTTTCTCCATGCCTATGATGGCCGGCGCCAGAATGCCACCCCTAGAAATGTGCCGCCCCAAGCACCTGCTTGTTTTGCTGTTATCCACCTGTTATGCCTTGGCATGCGCTAAGATTGTAACCTTTTGGGATGTATCTCCACTGCTGCTGGGAGCAAACTTCCCAGCCCACATAGACCGGTTTGAGCTAGCTCGGCTTAAGCTAGTGCCTTAAAAATAACAGTGTGGATGTTGCGGCACCGGCAGAGACGTGCGCTAGCCACCTAAGTTCAGCTCAAGGTGCGTCTGAGCTCACATGGCAAGCTAGCACAGGTCTGCCTACTCCAGCTGGCTGGCTTGCTCCTAGCTACAGTGTAAACATACCCTGTAGGCTAGGGGCCATCTCTATTCTTGCATCATGGAGCCTTGTTCTCTGATTGAGACCAACCACAATGCAAGTAATACATCATCTGTTTGTGGATGTTCCACAGCCGTCAAAAGAGACAAAATGCATAGAATCAGTTACAGTTTGCAGTGTTGTAGTAGCAGTGTTATTCTGCAGATATTAGAGAGACAAGGTGGGGAAGGTAATTTCTTTTACTGGACCAATTTCTGTTGGTGAAAGAGACAAGCTTTTGAGGAACACAGAGTTCTTCTTCGGGCCTGGGAAAGGTACTCCACGTACCTGAAGAAGTGCTCTGTGTATCTCAACAGCTTGTCTCTTTCACCCCCAGAAATTGGTCCAGTAAAAGATATTGCCTCACCCACCTTGTCTCTTGGGAATCAGTTATTCACTTGGAATTATTTGCTGACCTCCAGTTGGCACATGTGAAGTGCGACTCCTGATCGGTTTCATTTCTAGATGAGCTTTAAACTTCGTTAGAAATCATTTCACATTTTCAGCGCCTCCTCTAGGGCTTGATCCAAAACTCACCAAAGTCAATGGAAAGCCTCCGAATGGCTTCCCTGGGCTGTTTGGAGCAGACCTCGGGTAAACACCTGCTCTCAGGCTCGGCAGGGGGGAGCGCAGTCTGTTAAGCCAAGAGGTGATGTCTCATTGCAACAGGGATTCCATCACCATATCTGGAAAACACAGAGAAATGGGTGCCCAGCGTAGAAAAAGAAATCGCCGGTGTGTCACCCTCCATGACCCCTTGTACGACAAGCCAAAGGCCTTTTCTGATTCCAATTCTTATTTGATAAGTGGGCATAAGCACTGGTTTTTATGGCCCTGTTGAACATAAAAATTGATTTTTAAGGCCTGATCGTCGGCTGCAGCTGAACACCTTCCAAGGATACCCCACCCCACACACTGAAATTGATCAGCCAGAGGAGGGAGAGAATATAAAGGAAGCAGCGAAATTACTGTGACTTGGGCTTCCGATGTACCTGAACAAGGACAGGGCTTCTTCCCTCGGCTATTCACGCAGCTCTCCCTCTGTTTGGATGTTTCAAGCAGCTGAGGATCTGGCATGGAATGGAGCCCTCGTCAGCTGCCATCCTCGCTGTCTTGCTCGGGAGTAGTTCCCATTTAGCTTCCTCGCTGGCTCCTCATAAATATTCACGCTGCACAGTCAGAGGAAGACATTGGGGTTTTTTTTTTCCTAATTTCCATATTCAGCATGACATCAAAAATGATTCAGAGGCCAATTCAGCAGGGGCTTTGCATTCAGTGGAGAGGATACAAGAGATGGTGTGTGTGTCGGGTGGGAGGTGGTGGGGGTGGACACAGCTAGGACAGAACTGGAAGGAGAGGGAGAGCTTGCCAGAGGTAGAGAGAAAGAGACAGAGAGATTCACTTGGTTTAACAATCACAATAAAACGAAGCTGTTCCCATTTATAATCTGGGCAATCCATGTCCTCATCGGGAGGTTTTCATAAGTGATTAATGGTTAATTTGTTAAAATTCAATGAAATCTTGTTTATTCTCTTTAAATTAGAAGTCGGGGCGGGGGGAGAGGGAGAGACAGTCCCAGGCATCTCCTGCTGCTTCTCAATGAAGTATAATTCACCAGCCAGAAGGGGCTATTGCTTGCAGTGGATTACAAATAAAATACAAACATAGCCCAGGGCAATCAGCATCGAGCTCTGGGAGGCAGAGCTGACTCAAGGGGGCAGAGGGGAATCTTGAACCCACAAGTAACTTGGCAGCCACTCGCTGGCATGCAGACATGAGCAGCATGATTAAGTCCTGGGCAGTTCTATCCTATATTGAATCCCGATCTCCTGCTGTGGGACACTTTCCATTGCTTGTGTTTCTTGTGCTGAGGGATGGGTAAGGACAGAATCAATCAGCAGGCGTTGAGTATTTGTGAAAACTGAAAATACACTGAAGTACATTGTAATCTTTTCTATCTACTAAACTTTTAAATGTTTAGAGTCTTCTCTCTGCTAGAGGCAACTGCCATTTTGTGAAGCAGAACTGATATGGCTTGTTGCAGAGGGGAGACACAGGCTGTGCTCTCTCCCCAGTAGATTTTACTTCTTTTGTTGTTTCCTTTTACCTAAAACAAGTGTCATTGAATATACATGGTTCTGTATAGCACTGTACCTGTAACCTGTACATCCTCTGGTTTCTCATAGCACTGAATTAGACACTGGTAATTATGCTTCACACAGCAGTTCTTGATCTTCGTAACACCACCCCACAGCAGCTGGGGGCAAAATTGGTACCAAGTGACCAGATGCAGTAAAGTGCATCTCTATAGCTTTGAAACAGATAAGAGACGCATCAGCTCAACATGTAGGCAAAATATGAGATTACTGCAGTGATTCATTTCAGAGTTTTCGGCACCTTTTAATGAACATAAGTATAGAGGTTTATGCCTTTTTACAATTTAATTATGGTGGAGGAGACATTTCAAGTGCAAGCCCCTAATTTTAGGAGATTAATTTTTTTCCTTCAAAATTCCCCCTGCAAGTGAAATGTGTCAGGATTCTTCTCAGTGAGAGAGCGGGAGTGGGGGGATGGCTTTTTTGTTTGTTTTCTGTAGGGAGAGAAATGTTGGCTTAAAAAATCATAACCAAACTTTGGGCCATCTTGGAGCTGCCTGAGCAGGATATAAAAGATGATTTTATTCACACGCTGAGAAAATTGTTCTGAGGTTTGTGTGTGTGAGCTCCTGGGATCGCAAACTCATTTCCCTATGTTCAGAGGTTTTCAATACTTTCTCATTTGCTTTTATGCAGCGCTATTGGTGTAGAAAGGCCTAATGCCTTGAGTCAGTGCAGTGTTTGGACACTGATGCTCTTCCACGGCTGAAGAACGTAGAAATAATTCCCCTGTTTAGTAGCTGTAGAAAGGTTTACTGTGAAGTCACTGAATGGTGCTGGTATTTGAGGGTATAAATGCCATGATCTCTCTCATTATGTTGTCCGTGTGATATTATGCTGAATCCTATAACCACATTTCCTCTATTATATCATGGCTTTATTTATTATTGTTATTTTTATTACTGTAACATCTACAGGATCAGGATCCCATAGTGCCAGGTGCTGTACAGACACACAGTCCTTTCTCCAAAGAGATTTCAATCTATATAGACAAGACAGACACAGCACTGAGGGGACAAGTGACTTGCCCAAGGTCATGCACCCAGTCAGTGGCAGAGACAGAAATAGAAGTCAGTTCTCCTGAATCCCAGGCTAGTGCACTATCCACTAGATCACACTGCCTCCCTCATATTCTGTATCACACATTACCCTACAGTGGGTCCTTCGAAGAACTTGATCAATCAAACTGAAAAACAATTGGTGGGTGTTCAGCTCATGTGACTATCATGTACTTAGGTATCTTTAAACAAGAAGTTAGGTGCCTAAAGTTAGCCCCACAAGTTTGGAAATGTTGACCCTTAACTAGTCAGTGTTTCTGACTTTTATGTGCTTATTGTATCAATCTTGACATTGCATTAAAACAAGTGTTTGTATTTAAATATGTACTATATACAATAATAATACCAAACTGCAAACTCTCCCTCTGTCCTCTAATATTCATTGCACATCTTCAGCAGCATCCATCCAAGCTATTTAACAAAATCTTTAATATTTAATAAGCTTCACAACAACCCCGCGAGATATGTAAATATCACTATCCCCATTTCACTGGTGGGTTAACTGAAGTACAGAGACGCAACCTAAGGCCTGGTCTACACTAACCCCCCAATTCGATCTAAGGTATGCAACTTCAGCTACGTGAATAATGTAGCTGAAGTCGACGTACCTTAGTTCGAACTTACCACGGTCCAGACGCGGCAGGCAGGCTCCCCCGTCGACTCCGCGTACTCCTCGCGCCGAGCAGGATTACCGGAGTCGACGGGGAGCACTTCTGGGTTCGATTTATTGCGCCAAACAAGACGCCATAAATCGAACCCAGAAGTTCGATTGCCAGCCGCCGAACCAGCGCGTAAGTATAGGCAAGCCCTAAGTTCCCAAAGATCCCGCAGCCGTGAGCAGCAGAATTGTGACTAGAACTCAATATTTGTTCCTCTCAGTCCCACGCTAGACGACACCATCGTTCTCTCCAGATATGAATCAAATGCTTAGCTGCTTTACATGGGCACAGATGCATTGAAGTCAATGAAGCAATGCTGATTTACGCCCGCTGAGGATCTAGTCTGGTATATTAACTCAAAGTAAAACGTTTCTCCCTACTGTGTCATAATTAGAGAGTCACTTCTTTTCTTTAGCGCCTGTAATGAAATGCTTGAACTATTTATTTATTTATTGTGAATTCTTGTTTTAATCAAGTGATTCTTTAGTGGACCTTGTTTAGCCTTCGAGTAATTTGTTTTACTGGTGCTTCAGCAGAAAGAGATTGGATGGTTCCTGATTAATGACTTACAGGAGACGGGGACGCATTTTATCTGGAATAGGTAAACGGTGCCTCTGTCTTTTAAAAACAGCAACTACACACAACCATCCAGGCTGCTGAGCTCTGCAAAAGGATTCCAGTGGTGATGATATTAAGGGCTTGGTTATTTTCTCCTTGTTTGGAGTTTGGAGCAGGATCCCGCTGGCACCATGGCTGAGGTGGGCTGTCAGCGAGAATCCTCCTGCTTCCCTTAACGAGCCTTCTCCTCGTTAATATTTGCATTATTCAAATGAATGACAGCAAGGTGAGGGGCTTCCCACTGGTCGTTGCAACAATTTGGACTGATTGACGAGTGCTTGGAGAGAGAAAGGGAAGGAGAGAACATGTGAAAAAAGCAGCGTGGTGGCCTCAGGATGGGCGGGAGGACAACCCGTGAGGGAAGGCAGGGAGGTGAGCACCCAGAGAGGGTTTGAACTAACACGGGGCGCTCAGGAGCTGTGGAATTGCTGTAATCCCCTCTGGTAGGAAGTTGCTGCGGTGCTATTGGCCTTCTCTGCAAATTTCCTCTAGGCGTTGCTGTCCTCTGACACAGGGTTGTAGCAAGCCACCATTCATTGGTCATCCTCCATGTGTGAGAGTCTGTTGTTGTTTTTTTCCTCCTGTGGATGGATTTGAAAGTCCTGCTTGGTCCACCCTCACACAGAGGATGTCGGAGAAGAGTAAATTCCCACTGATCCCATTGGGACCTTTGAAGCTGACTCAACCATCCCAGAATGACTCATTAGACGTTTCTTCTCCAGGCTGTTCTGGATGGAAGTCCTGGCCCTTGTGTAGCCCCTCCCCTGAGGTGCGGCTCAAACCATCTCTTTGGTGCTTGCTACTTGTAGTGGTTTCTCCCCTCTCTTTGCATAGGTTGTGTCCTGGGTCCTTTTTGGTAACACCTGGTGCCTCCAACCAAGGTGTCTCCCCTCTGTGCCCGAGAGACAAGTGGTGCTGTCCGCTGGAAAAATGAATAACGCTACCACTGCTAGCAAGAGTAGAAAACCCAGTCCATAAGAGACAATAAAGTGCATCAACACAAACCCCAGTAAAGGAACAATGCACGCCAAAAATAACCATATAACAAAGGGGGACTTCATTGGCAGCAGGAAACTAGGGTGTGGGGAAGGAAAGGGTTAGGGTTAACTCATAGGTACTAACACATCAACAAATCAACAGACTTTCCACCTCCCCAACACTCACAACCCTTCCCAACCCCCAGTTCTCTCTCTGGCCCCTTCCCGGGCAGATGATATAGTAGGGATGAGCCCGGAGTTCAGCACTGTAATCATTGTCTGACTTAAACATAATAAAATAGGAATCCTCTTACAGAAGCTTTGCCCCTGGGTTTGGCAGGATCCTCTCCTGGCTCGTATCAGGTTCCCTAGACTGGAGTCCTGTGGGGGTCTCAGCTGGCTTTTGGTAGCTGGCACTAGATTAGATCTATGCCATGCTGGATGCTGGTTTCTGCGGGGCTCGAACGGCCTGACCCATGCATTAGATCACACGGCAGTTCAAAGACTCCCTTTGTGAGACAATCAGAGGCTGCCTGAGCTGTTCTGCTTCTCTCCCAGACTCAAGCTCAAGCATGCTGAGAAATAGTGCCAGGGTAGCCATTACTGTTGTAGTGTATAGGGTAGGGTCCCCTGGAGACTCAGTCTAGAGTTCCAGGAACTGGGAAACTCCAAATGGGGGCTACACTTGTTGCATAGGTTCATCAATTCTGATGCCCAAATGGAGCACTATGATCATCTACTCTGACCTCCAGCATTGGTTACTAGGTGCAGATTTGATTTCTGGACTGGGTTTGTTACTCATCTTAACATTACTGAACCAGAATTGAGGCGAGACAGCCAGCACGGGCAACTGATCTCAGCCCACCTCCACCTGATTCCTGCCTTCCCCTGCTGGAAGATAAATCCATTCTTGCTTGTCTGGGCTGGGAGAGGAGTATCACATTCTGGGGTGCGATCCAGACTAGTGAGGGGTTGTGTGTGTGTGTGTGTGCACCAGTAGTCCCACCTTTAGGCACCTGAATCTTTTGCAACATGAATTTTAGCACAATTAGATTCGGACAACACTGATCAGCCCCTTCAAGCCAAACCACAAATAGGGCCTGTGACAGACATGGCAATTTCCTACAATATCCTGGAAAGATCTTATCAAACTAAGTTTATGTATCATTGTGGGCCAGGGTCTGTACATAATTCCATGGTGGTGGGGAAACACAGCCCTCCAGGAACTAGGAACAATGGGGTGGAGGAGAATGATTATACAAATTCACTCAGGTTGTAACATCTCCCAAGAGGTACCAACACAAGATGACACTCACAAGTAATCAAACTGGATTCTCCAGAGACCAGCAATTAAAGGACTTTTGGATAAATAGTCTGAGTTTAAACTGACTCAGGGTCTGCCTTGTGATCTAGAAAATGGACAGGACTTTCTGTCCAAGGAGGACCCCAATCATTTCTGGGAAGCATTGGAAGGACTTGACTTATTCATGGAGGGTGCTTGTTCTGACAAAATGGTGTTATGAACTTGTAACCACAGAAAACTCCCTTGGCGGGGTTTGAAGGACATGCCAGAGCCCCTGCTAGAGTTGGGGTGATCTCTAGTAATCTTATTAGCATATGTGTAAGTTCCTTATTGTTTTATTATGTTTCTCTGTAATGCTTTTACTATAAGAATAAATGTGCTTGCTTAGAAAGGGCTGTGTGGTACCTTATAACGGTGAGCTATTGTTCTGTTTATAGCCTCCGAGGAGAAGGCAAAGCAGGCCTGCTTAGGCAGCAGGAATTCCTGGGGAGTTCACAGTGTAGGCAGGGAACAGTGCAGCCTGGAAATACTGTGATCAAGAGGGAGACAGATGTGCATCTCTGCCCTAGAGAGGAGATGGCTGGGGATCCATAATCCTGAAAGCAGATGCCTTTTCTGGACCACAGAGGGAGAATACAGGTGCTGGTGCTTTGAACTATGCCTGGGCCTTCCTAATATTTCAACAGTAACTGTTCTCACCTACCTCTCTCACCCAAGCAGGTCAGGAATCTGGCATTTTGGTTAGTCCAGACTATGCGTTATGTTGATCTGTCCGTGGGCTTCGGAACATATTAAAAAGCATGGAAAACAGCCAGTAAACCCTGACACTAAAATCCCACCACAGGCCCACACACAGATTTGGGTACAGAGATACAGTCTATTGCAGAAATAAGAGAGTTTGTTGATCTCCTAAAGTGGAGCATTCTCTCGATAGGAGCAGGCTGCACCCAGGGCCGGCGCTTCCATTTAGGTGACCTAGGCGGTCGCCTAGGGCACCAGGATTTGGGGGGAGCGGCATTTTGCCGCCCTCGGTGGCAATTCGGCGGCGGGGGGTCCTTCCGTGCTCCGGGTCTTCGGCGGCAATTCTGCGGTGGGTCCTTCACTCGCTCCAGGACCCGCTGCCGAAGAGCCCCGAAGACCGGGAGCACAGAAGGACCCCCCCACCGCAGAATTGCCGATGACGACTGGGAGCGTGGAAGGACCGCCGCCTAGGGCGCCAAAAACCCTGGAGTAATCAATAAGGGTGATCAGAATAATCCCTTGGCATTTTGGCCTAGCCCCCTCCTCCCAGTCCTTTGCACCCTTCCCTCCTGTGGATACAGAGAAAAAGGGTGTGAATATTGGAAATCCTACACAGCAAGAGGCTGAGAGATCCATTCAGATGGCGATAGTATTATCATTGTTACCTGAGCAGGTGTGAACCATACAGATCTGTCGCACGGACGCAGGAATATGTTACGGCCGACCTCCATATCTCCAAGAGAAAGGTACCGAGTCCATCACTTCCTACCAGTCTGCTAGCCAGCAGGAGAACAGGGAGCAGAAGTAAAATCAGTCTCCTCGCAACACAGGAAATAACATGGATGGGGATAAAGGAGATGGTTTCTAGTTTCAAACTGTACAAATGCAACTGATGCTACCTGAGAAGAGAGACCTAAAGGTGCAGCAAGGCCGAGATAACACTGTGGCCGAGGCAGGAAGAGACATTTAAAGACACAGCACTGCTGCAACATCCTGGCTGATATGAAGGAGAGTGAGCTGAAATCACAGTGTCCGGAGAGAAGAGTCTGACCGAAGCAAAGCAGAGCAATCTGAAGACAGGATTCCAAACTACCAGTTCCACCGAAGCAAAGGAGAACTACCTAAAAGCATAGTGATTTCAGATCAGAATCTCTGCTCCAAGATGGCTGTCTACTAACACTGGGCAAATCCTATTGCAAGGGGAAGGAACTGACGAGCAAGGATCTTTAAAGGCAGTGTCATATGTCCCAATCAGAGCTGCCCGCCCCATGCCCACTCACTGAGAAGATTATATTGGGGTCTTCCTTGATAACAGGAATGTTTCAGTGATTTCACTGGAGTCTTTGGTCCCTGCTTGCAGGAGGCTCTGGACAGAGGAGCTCTGGCTTACATCAGGGCCTTGCTATGATGAAACTCATGCTGGCACAGTTCTAGGCTAGCTTGTATCAAGAACTACAGGGCGATGCTACACCACTGGCATTCTAGGCCTCAGGGATGGAGCACCACAGTGGGGAAGTTCATCCTGTGAGGGTTGTAAGGCTTTGATAACACAACTCACTCCATAGATTCATAGATTCTAGGACTGGAAGGGACCTCGAGAGGTCATCGAGTCCAGTCCCCTGCCCGCATGGCAAGACCAAATACTGTCTCAACCATCCCTGATAGACATTTATCTAACCTACTCTTAAATATCTCCAGAGATGGAGATTTCACAACCTCCCTAGGCAATTTATTCCAGTGTTTAATCACCCTGACAGTTAGGAACTTTTTCCTAATGTCCAACTTAAACCTCTCTTGCTGCAGTTTAAGCCCATTGCTTTTTGTTCTATCCTTAGAGGCTAAGGTGAACAAGTTTTCTCCCTCCTCCTTATGACACCCTTTTAGATACCTGAAAACTGCTATCATGTCCCCTCTCAGTCTTCTCTTTTCCAAACTAAACAAACCCAATTCTTTCAGCCTTCCTTCATAGGTCATGTTCTCAAGACCTTTAATCATTCTTGTTGCTCTTCTCTGGACCCTCTCCAGTTTCTCCACATCTTTCTTGAAATGCGGTGCCCAGAACTGGACACAATACTCCAGTTGAGGCCTAACCAGCGCAGAGTAGAGCGGAAGAATGACTTCGCGTGTCTTGCTCACAACACACCTGTTAATGCATCCCAGAATCGTGTTTGCTTTTTTTGCAACAGCATCACACTGTTGACTCATATTTAGCTTGTGGTCCACTATAACCCCTAGATCCCTTTCTGCCGTACTCCTTCCTAGACAGTCTCTTCCCATTCTGTATGTCCATGCAGCTATCCAGTGCTTGTGTAGAGCCCCATGGGCTTCTTGGGGGCTCTCCCCACATGAAGTGGTTTGCAGGATCAGCAGGGCCTTACTTAACTCTGATGGGGCACTGGTGTAATGAGGAAAGCTTGGTGGGAGTCTTTGCACTGCTTGGGTAGAGCACTGCTGTGGGGCAGCTCACACTGCTAGAGTAATGCTCGTGTTACTGTCATTCTACGGTAGGCAGCAAGGACAGGGCCCAGGTCTCAGGAAATTTATGTTGTTGGAGTGCTAGATAGCAGAGATGCTAGAGTCTTAGCTGGCATGGTTGGGACACAGCTCTGAGGAAGCTGTCCCTGCCAGAGTCCTAGCGAATGTGGGATTTGGCATGGCAATAGAGGGACACCTGTTAGGTAGCACTGAAGATTCAGTGTCTGCACCAGCAGACATAATAGATGGGGAGTAGTGTGTGGGGGGGGGGGAGGGAATAAGCGAGAGCATACAAATTAAAAAGCAGCAATTGAAATCTAATCAAATATTCTCTCAATTTACTCACCACCCCTGCGGTGCTGTGCGGCTTTATTAGGTTTTTATTCTGTATTCTCTTTTAAAGTGACATTTACATTAATTTACAGTACTAACATGAAATCCTATTTAAAAGCAGAGAAATTTTTATGACTTTATTTTTCAGTGGCTGTCCCTCATTTCCAGCCCACTAATAAGGAATCTTTTGTTTTATTTCATGTCTGCGGGAGAGAATCCGAAGTCTCTTCAAGGTTAGTTCCTGATGCATTTGTTAAACACAGTGGGGAGACCATCTTGGTGGGTTCAAACAGTAATTGGCTGTGAGGCAGGAACGCTCCATCCCCAAAGCCCTCCTTACTCCAAAGCGCCTTGTGTGCCTGTAATCATCGTCAGAGCCCATTCCAGCTTCAAAACCAGAGACCAGCTGTATTTTCAGGGGATGCACTGCTATCAAAGAGCCCTACTGAGGGGCTTTCTTTCCTTTATAACCTGTGGGATTCTTCTCTGGGCTCCGCAGAGACGAAGCTGGCTGGGAAAGGAGGGAGAAGGGAGAATCTACAACAGCACTTGAAAGTTTATTCCCAAACACTTTCTTTTCTCTCCTCCTGACCCCTAAGGCTACTGTAACTGTTAATTACTCCATGGATCCATACAGTGACAGCTCCACGTTCTCCTGGAGAGTTCTCTTGGCATGGCTGGGGTTGAGAGCAAAACAGGCCCTGATAGATGATCTTTGGTTGGACAGATGCGGAGTCTGCAAACACAGATTCTCTCTGGTGATCCAATTTGTCCCCTCTCCTACTGAATTTTTTTTTTAAATCTCTAATTAATGCAGGTAATGAATTGCATATGGCCACGGCTTTTTCTTCTCTGTGTGAAATCTGTGGCAGCTGCATTGTTTATCAGTTCAATATGTTTACTACAGATGCCATTTCTGTGTGACAATTAAGTTGTTTGAAATCTTCTCTTCCCACCTAGCTCCGTCTGCAATGCTATAACCAGATTCCAGTTACATGACCAGCTTCTCCTTAGCCTTGTGCTGTATGCGGTCATTTGCCCCCATGCAAAGAGAGTATAAACTCTTCTCGTATCAAAAGAGCTGTGAATTTAGCCCCGGCATAACTGACCACATAAGAGAATCAGACCCTATGCCTTTTGCCCGAGACTAACAGTAAATTATTTACCTCCTTTTGTGTATGATGTGCTGAGTTGATGCATCTCGGCAGAAAAATTGCACTCTTCAAACCCCTTCCAGTCTAATGACATCTGAAATATACATACTTCCCTCACTGCTATTAAGTTGGAATGTGCAATAAGCTTTGAACCATGTCAACATGGCGAAACACATAGAGGATTGATGATTTACCGAGGCCTTAATTAAACCTTGAAGTTGCCTCTCCTCTTGTCTCAGCTGCCTTCCTCTCAGCAGCCTCTACCGCAAATTGTTGCAACCTAATGTCCTATATGTTTGGGTTTTCTTAATTTATTTCCTGCACCTCCTTTTCCTGGAACAAGCACTGTTATTTATGGCGCAGCAGCAAACACTTTACCTTTATTGGGGTTATGAATTTCAAGTAATGGTTTCTGTGGCAATTTAATCTGTCCTAACTACGAGGCATTTTACAATGACAATTAAATTATTATTAAAAAAATAAACCTCAAATGACATTCTGATCACTTATCAACATATCAAAAGTTTCACTGCGTTGCATTTTTAGGTTAGGCCATAAATAGCCCACTGTAGTTTTAAGTGAATCTGAGCTATAAACTCTGAGAGAACTTAATTAACTTCCACAGTATATTAGAAAGGAAAATTCTTTACATATTCCAGTGTCAGTGAATGAAACATTATTTGAAAAGTGGGTTTATTATATGCAAAGGCTATGCCCATGCTTAATATTTAAAGACTCTTAAATTTGATGTACTATGTTGACTCTGGAAGCGGAAAGCCTCCCCGTGGGGTGGGAGTGGTAAATTTGTGAGTTTCCTTGTCCTAACCTCATGGGAGAGAGAGCTTTTATTTCCATCGGTCAGCATTGTATATAAACATTGATCAAAAAAGTGTCAAGTATGTTAATTTACACTCCATTAAATTAATTTTAATGCTGGCCTGCTGAGTAGCTGGTTTTCAAAGCCTAAATATCTGGGCTCTTTCAAAACATTTAATTATTTCAAAATTCCCAAAAGATGCAGTCCAGTTTGAGTGGGTGGGGACGTAAATTCTCTGCAAGATTTAATCTGTGTGTGTGTATATGCGTGTGTGAACTTAAGCTGACTTTTCTCCAGAGAGCAGCAAATAGGAGCCTTCGCTAGAACCAGCCCCCGAAACTCAGACTGAAAAATAGCCGACAATTTATTGTTGTCATGGTAGCACTTAGAAGGCTCAAATGAGATCAGGCCCCGACTGTGTGAGGCACTGTACATAGACGCAGTAAGAAACAGTCCTTCTCCCAAACTGCTTACAGTCTGAGTAGACAAAACAAAGCAAAGGTAGGGTAAAAGGAGTATGACCGTAGAGTAATACCCTAAAGGAGTATTATTTCCTCCAGTTTACAAACAGGAAGGGTGATCCAGTGGTTAGGATTGTCTTGTTTGAACTTGGATAAGCCACAAAGCATCTCTATGCCTCCGCTCTCCCGCTGTAAAACGGGGATAATAGCAGTGTCCTACCTCACAAGAATAAAATATGTCAGTGCTTGTAAGATGCTCAGATACTGCGGCAATGGGGGCATGTAGTTTACTAGATAAGATGGGGAATGGAGGCCCAAGGAGACTAAATGATTTGTCCCAGGTCACACAGGAAGTCTGCTCTCACCTCCTCTGCTCTAACCAATGGAACATATGTTGCATTTTTTGTTAACTCAGCCTGTAAGGAGTTTATGCGAAGGCTCGTACAGTTCTATCCCATGAACACTAACATATTGAGATGAATGGGGTCAGGATGACTTGCTGACTCCCTGTCACTGCTCAGTAAGAGCCCAGGGCCCTATCATCTTTCATCCCCGAAGAGAGTGGAGCGGGGCTCAAGGAACCTGTCTTCCTTCCCTCACCCCCTGTGCAACCCAAACACAAGGGCTAGGAACAATCGTGGGCTCTGCATTCTCCTGCATCTCCCGAAAGGAGAGCAGGACCATGGCACCACAACAGTTCAATGAGCTGGCTAGGCATGGGAAAGGGTGATTCAGTGCTCTTGCACACCACAGAGCTTGAGGAGGGATTGTGCTTCTGGAAACATTTGCCCCTCCTGGAGTGTCCACTGTTATGGCAAAGCTACCCGTTCAAGCCAGTGGCTGAATGCTCCAAAATGGGGCACAGTAGGAGCTCATCACTTCAGCACCATGGAGAGCAGCTATTGTAAAATTAAATTGTTCTGGGATCTGCCATTCCCACAGGAGGCCTAGTGCTGGGGGAGACATATGACCTCAGGTGATGATCCACCCTGTACAAATGTGGAAATCGAAGCTGATAGGACACTCTATTGGCACTATTTTAGATACTACAAATAGGCCTGGATCCAAACAGTTCATCCAGATCCTTCCCCTCTTCACCCAGCTGAACTTGGATGAAATGCAGCCCAGTTCCAAACCAAAGCCCAACATACTCAGCCCATGTCTCCTAGAAACAGGGCAGCCCGAAGCTGATAGCTTACCTGCCACATCAAAAACAGACACAGAAACACTGCCGCTCTCCACAGAGTACGCCACTAGGTCCCTTCCTGAAGATTAACCAAATCCAGAGCCCAAAGCCAAAGCGAATCTGTTCATTGACCTTGTTTTGCTCTGGATGAGATCCATGTCCACCAGGAGCCTTTGAATATGTGGCTCTATTTCAGTTTAAACTACAAAACTCCACCTGTGGAAAAAATGAAAACAGATTCCCTGAGGTAAGGTAACCATCCACCTTGATAAACCGAACTGCTTTCATAACACCCAAAACTCAGGCTGGTAACACCTAAATCCACTGAGGTTCTGCAGTTCACCCTCACAGAGCCTGCATCCCAGCAGCTGTCCTTATGGGAGCGTCTTTCACTGGAGAGCCTTATTTTTTGTACTTAATTAGCTGAGCTGTTTTTAAGTTCCTTGAACTACTAAGAAGCAAGTAGATACAGAATCATCCTGCAGACACCAGAAGGCTCTAATTGTTAGTAAGCAAAACCCCAGGTTAAATTCAGCCATGGAAGCCGTCAGCTGGTGGTAAGAGGAGAATGCCTTATGAGGAAATATAACTCCTATGGTTCAAGCTTATGTCTGTTTTCCATAATGCCTTTGAATTTGACTGGATTTTCTGCATCAGAAACACTGTAGGAATAATAACTGAAGATCTAAAGGAATAAAGCAAAAGTTTATAAATGTTTTGGGTTTGAATGGGAAAGCTGTGGGGCCTACCAGAGCTTTGTTCTCGCTTTCATTGCAGTTTTGTTCAACCTTCAGAAGAATAAAATTACCCAGAGAGGGCTTCCCCCCTCAGGCTGCTGAGCGGACGGACTCCTCTTTCAAGACAGCCCCATGCAGCGTGTTAGCGAGAGCTTCAGTGCTTCCAAAAACTAAGTGTCACTGCATGAAAGTCTGGAAACTTGTGGTACATAATAATTAAAGCCTGTGAAATGGGATTTGAAACAAAAGTTTGTTCTTTTCTGGGATAGGACGGGGAGGTAGGTGTCACCTGCTGTCAGTTTGCTACCCTCAAGGGCAACATGATTCTTCTTTTGCCCTCCTAGAGGTTTCCATTTCCCAAATAACCATTCTGTCATTCCAAGAAGTTGCTTGGGCAAAGTTTCACTCATCCTGATCCCCTCTGGCAGAATGATTAGTCTGGATGAATATAATGTCTGTCATTCACCATAAACAGAAAACAAGAGGTGTAAGACAGATATAAGAACTTCTACCCTGGGGGGCCCCACTGTAGTGAGAGGCACCCAATTAGGAACAAACAAGGAGTTGTCACTTGAAATGAGAGAGAGGAAAAAACTCCCCCTAAATACGTGTAGTCAGAGCTTGATAATGGGCATATTCTGGGTTGAACTGAATCTCTCCCAAATCCATCTTTGTCGAGAGGACTGGAGCTGCAGCCAATGCAACATCTTTGGATTGGTCCTGAGTTGAGTTCAGAGTGGGAAATCTCATAGAAGATCATGGAGGGGTGAACTGCTAGAGACCCAAATGTTTCATGTAAGCCACTGTTGCTTTTAACTGGACAGGGGACTGTGCAGAGCTGACTCTGCAAACCTGACAAGAGTTTAATGAACCATGGCACAGAGATGCTTTTTAAAAAGAAACTGGATGGAGCATCAACAATAATACTACAAGGATGAGGTTTAAGCTGGTGGACGTGGCAGCAGTGGGGCAGGGTGGGGGCTGAAATTTTGCAAGCCACCAATGGTAGAACAATATATACATAATAGCAGCATGCTACATTATCACAAACTGGCTAAGTTTTTAGCCCACTGTGTAATCCCCTAGTCCTATGGCTTCATAGTGCGTCCTGGATACAGGTCTAGTTATATTTCTTATTCTAAAATTCCCCTTCACTTAGGCCTCCTGAAAGGTGACTAGTCCCAGGAATTAATCACATATTCTTATTTCCTTAAGATGAAATGATCTCAGTGTCAGAACCTTTATTCTGGTCCCATAGAGGCTGAGTGTTTCTAGTGTAAAATCTTGTGTTCTTGCCCTGTCCATCCCCTCCATGAACCAGAATTATGGTTTCTTGGACATTACTATATCCCTGGCATAAGAGAGATTTCAATTTCACTTACACTGGAGTGAGTCCGGTGAAATTCTGTTGACTTCAGTGGCGCTGCTCTGGATTTACATTGTTGTCTAGTCTGGTTTTACATCCTGCTATCCTGGAATCTTCATGTGTCAAGTTCAGAGCAACATTCCCAGGTATCCTGAAGGAGAATGATTCAAATGCTGGGACCACTTTCCCAGTTTCCTTGAGGCATATGCCTCATATAAATGAGTAAACCAACTTCCTCAAGAGGTACTCCTTACAAGAATTTCTTCCTCTGCCTACGAAAAGTAGAAGAAGAATAAGATTCTAGCTCTTGTCTTCTGAAGCTAGCTATACCCAATATAGGATATCTTCTTTCTCTCCTGGAGGCTAGATTGGAAACACATCCATTGTGAGATCCTGTACTGGGCATGTCTGAAGTTATGACCCTTTGGCCTGTCCCTGGCATATTTCTCCCTGTAAAATGAAGAACTACCTGTGGTATATTTAGCTAATGACTGAGGGGGCCTGATCCAAATTCCACTGAAGTCAATAGAAAAACTCCCATTGACTTCAGTGGGCTTTGGGTCGGGCCATAAAGCAACGCAAAGTTCATGTAACATAGATACAATGTATGTCGTGTCCTGGTCACTCAATTCCATGTAACAGAGTGAAGGGTGGGAGCAAGGTAAATGTATAGAAAGGCCAGGGCCAAGAAATTCTGCAGGTGCCAGGAGCAGAATTTCAATCAGAAATCTGTCATATGGTGAGAGTGGTGTTGTTGTTGTTGTATTTCCCTTACTTTAAATAATTAAAAGGAACTTCTCACATCATCTTTCAAAAACAAGAATAGTGCATATAGTTAAAGGTCTGGTTAAGCTAAGAGCAAAGGAGAAGCCCTTTCTACTGCTGAACATTCAGGAAACCCTCCTTAGTCTCCATGATTACTTCAGGAAGCTTTTCCTCATCCAGCCACAGGGCTAAAAGTTATCGGCCACGTGCGCCATATACGGTAAAATCTTGGCCCCTTGAAGATAATGTCAAAACTCTCCTTGACATCAATAGTCAGGATTTCATTCATAGTTAGCTATGTTTATGACACTTTGCACTTATGAGACCAGATTTTCCAAAGATTTTGCCAGATTTGCAAATACTCAGCACCCCCAATTAGGGCCAGATTTTGAAATGAACTCAGCTCCTATTGAATAAGGGCCAGGTGGCCAATAAGGTTCTGGAGCTCACATTGTGACGTTAATGGCCAGGTTTTCGAAAAGGCGCAGCCCCCAACATGCACTCAATACACTGGGATCTTTGGAAAATCTGGCCAATTATTTAGGTGTATAGATGAGAGCTGAGCTCTTTGGAAAATCCAGACCATGTGGCACACTGCATGGCTTTCAAAGCATTTTATGGCCATTAATTTATTAAGACCCACAGCAACCCTGAGAGACAGGGCAGAATATTTACTCTCCTCATTTTACATATGGATAATCCAAGGCACAGAAAGGTGAAGCTAATGTGCCTAAGGTCAGAAAGGACTGTCAAATCAGTATCCAGCCTGGAAGTAAAAACTGGAAGTCTCAACTCCCAGCACCCTACTCCAACCACTGGGCTACTAAGTCCTACAAAACCCCTGCAAAGTGATTAGAAACCATGTTTTCCTCAGTCTTTGTTCTGTGATTCATCTCACAAACTACATGACCTCAGAACTTCATTTTGGATTTGAAAGAGAACGAATGAAACACTTATTAATAAATAAAAAGAGTTTGGAATATTTAACCGGATCAAAGATTACAGATTATAGAGATCTGAGGCTCTTTAATAAATATTAAACATCCATCTTCCCCTCATTTCTGGTCATGCATCAAGCATGGTTGAGAATCACAGGGACAATGAGTTCAAAAGTCAGGAGACCTTTATCTTTGTTACAGGCTCTTCCTAATAAGAAATACTTACATACCCTTCAGTGGATGCAAATGTGCAGCTACTCTGATTAGCGCGAAGAGTACCAAATGGCAGTGGAAATCAAGGAACCTAATTATTTCCAGCAGCCTCTTCATTGATGCTCCACAGAAATGAAAGACATGTCTTTCCTCTCACCTCTTGGGCCCTATTATGTTCTAAACTTTGCCTAGCCCTGCTGACCCACCACCTGCACTTTGTGTGGATTTGATGAGTCATGAAACCAGCATCATTTATAGTTCAAGGTACCAAAGCAATTTCCCATTAGCACCTTTGATGCCCTTTTTGCTGCAAAATAGAAACTGATGACATTCTCTGTTAAGGGAAAACTCTGCTGACTTTTAATCAGCCATTTCATTGGCAAGTATTTTCTTTAGAAACAATCTTTAATTAGCATTCAGAAAGAGCAAAGATGGGGGTGTGCGTTCCTGTACCTGTGTGTATGTAGATACACGCATGCACACATGTATGTTCATGGTGTAGAAACATTGGTCCAGATGCTCTCCTGCATTGAGATCTGGAGAAGGGTAGAGAGGCCATTATTTCAGTATTTTTATATCAATCTGTTGCTCTCATTTTTTAGTCCAAGGAGTCTGCTGCTTTGTGTAGAGTTACCTTTCCTTTCTCTAGCTGTGTGGACAGAGCTGAGCTTTTTTCTCCAAAATGTCCTGAAGGCACATTCTTAATTATATCCTGGGACATTTCACAGCTAAAATATTGCTGCTTGCAAAATTTTCACAAGATGGTGGTTGGACATCACTATATATGAACTCCAGGTTTCTTTTTTATATGAAAATTGAGCTTTGTCTGAGCAAGCTTTAAAAATCGGAAATTGCCAAAATATTTTTCGGGATCAGGACCCATTCTTTAGTTAAAAGATGTGACATTTCCCAGTGCATGGGGGTGGGAATTAGATTCTGATCTGATCAGCTATACTCATTCCCGGTGCGGATTCCTGAGTATCCCGTTCATCAGCCATTCACTGAATTCAAAGCTAGACTAAAGTTCTCCAGTGAGGTGAGGCACAGGCAGCCACAAATTGATGGGAAACTAATGGAGAAACCTTTACACCTTCTTCTGATAGTTTTAAATCTTCTTTGAACGAGATCCTAGCTAAAGCTGGTTGAAATTCCCCTGATTTAGGGGGTTTAATCAATTTTTACATCAAAGATTTGATTTTTGACAAAAGACCTGACGTCTATTCCTGCCTCTGCCACAGCCTTCCGGTGTGACCTTGGGCAAGTCATGTATTCTCTTTTTGCCGCACATCCCCATCTGTACAATGGAATAGTAACACTTTCTTTCACCCACATTTTGTCTGTCTTGTGTACTTAGACTATATACTCTTTGACACACTCTCAATGTGTGTGCGTGTGTGCGCACGTTCACACACACACACAGTGGCTAGAACAATGGGGCCTCTTTTATCTCCGTTGGTATCTCAAGGTAATATAAATAATGACAATAAATCTGGCCCTATATCTGAGGCATTTTAACAGGCCCCAAACCAGTGCAATCACACTGCTCTTATGAACAGATTGCGTTACAATGTCTGAGAGCAGTTTTACTCACTTTCCCATTAAAACCAACTGCTTTGGATGTATTATAAACATTTCAGTTAAAGACACCTCAGCAAAAAAATACTACAGGAGCTAGATTCAATCCCCCAGGGTTGCTCTGCTGCTTCAGGCATCTTTGTACAGCACCTAGCGCAATGGGGATCTGCTGCATGACTAGGGCTTCTAGAGGCTTCCATAATACCAACAAATAACCATCCTAGGACTGCTCTAGATCTTAAAGTCTTTCTATTACTCTGCCGTTTTAATCTCCATTTTTCCTCTTGGCTTTGGTTCTCCTCCGGATTCATAGCCTTCCAAGTCCATATATTTTGGATCTGGAGTGTAGGTGTTTCTGAAACTCCGTTGAATATATTAGTTTTATTTTTTTTCTTTCACACTCCCTGTTCACTTAAAAATAAATTGTATCTTTTCTGTGATTCCAGACAGAACATGGAGCGCTCCCTCTATTACACCACAACTGAATTCTAAGTACACAATTATACAGGGAGGATCTTTAGATAAACCAGCTTGAGGACTTGCGAACATTAAACTCCAAATCAGATAACAGCTTTCATCTTGAGCACTGCATCACGTATTATGCTGCAAGTAAGTGAAAAGCTTAAAAAAAAAATACCTTCCATGGGTATAAAGATGTCAAGGTAATAAAATAGGCAGATGCAAAATCCTCCAAATAATAGAGAAAAGGAAAGATGAAACAAACGCAGACTGTGCCGTCTGTTATCTTCAGCTTACTGGAGTCTCGGAGACTCGGTCCGGTTTCAGCTTCGCCCAGCTTTTCATCTGCTGCCAAGGGTAAAAAAAAGTTACAAATATTCCAAATGAGTGCAGAGTCCCAGATCGAGCCATTAATAGAGTATTATATGTAAAACAAGTAAGGCAATTATTCCACTCTACTCTGCCCTGGTAAGGCTTTAATTGGAAGGCTGTGTTCAATTTTGAGCCCTGTATTTTATTTAAAACAAAAAAAAAAAGACAGATGAATGGGGAAAAGTTCATTGCAACTCAAATAACAAAAAGAATCAGGCAACTCAGACTGCTGAGAAAAGATTAAGAGAACTGGACGTGTTTGGACTAAAGAAATGAAGACCCAGGGCAGGACTGATCACTGTATGTGCACCCAGACACACAATGCAAAGGGGTGAGATAGCGTGTTTGTTCTAATTAGGATGAATTGTATCCCTATACAGGAGCCAGCTGACATCCTATGGATCTGGTAGATTACAGGCTCATTAGGACTGGACCCACCTGCTCTGTGTTTGTGCAGTGCCTAGCACGAGACTCCCATTCTCGGCTGGCCCTTAGGCACAATCCTCAGAAACCTGATTAACAATCCCATAAATTGCCCTTGCGTCCAGTTTTGAAAACTTAAATGGCACTTAGAACAAATCAAAGACAAATCAGACCAAACCAATCTAATTTCAACAAGGACACAACAAGAAATGGTCTTAAATTATAACTAGGAAATGCTAAGCTAAATATTACAACAAGCTTGCTCTAAGAACTCTTATGCTGTGGGATGAGCTGCCAAAGGAGGCTATGAATTTGCCATCATTACAGTCTTCAAACCTGGACTTCCATGTAACTAGGGTGGTTGTGGCGGGTAATGAAATCTCCCCTTGCCAATGCTCAGGGACAGACTAAGGGTGAGACTTAGACTCATAAACTTTAAGGCCAGAAGGGACTATCAAAATCATCTAGTCTGACTTCCTGCACATCACAGGCTACAGAACCTCGCCCACTCACTCCCCTGATAGACCCCCTAACCTCTGGCTGAGTTACTGACATCCTCAAATCATGATTTAAAGACTTCAAGTTACAGAGAATCCACCATTTACTCTAGTTTAAACCTGCAAGTGACCCATGCTGCAGATGAAGGTGAAAAACCCCCAGGGTCTCTGCCAATCTGACCCAGTAGAAAATTCCTTCCCGACCTCAAATCTGGCGATCAGTTAGACCCTGAGTATGTGGGCAAGACCCACCAGCCAGACACCTGGGAAAGAATTCTCTGTAGTAACTCAGAGCCCTCCCCATCTAGTGTCTCATCATTACACATTGCAGATATTTGCTGCTAGCACTCGCAGATCAGCTACAGACCATTGTAGGCAGTCTCATCATCCCATCCCCTCCTTAAATTTATCAAGCTCAGTCTTGAATCCAGTTAGGTTCTTTTCCCCCTCTACTCCCCTTGGAAGTCTGTTCCAGAACTTCATTCCTCTGATGGTTAGAAATCTTCATCTAACTTCAAGCCTAAACTTGTTGATGGTCATTTTATATCCATTTTTTCTTGTGCCCACATTGGCATTTAACTCAAATAACTCCTCTTCCTCCCTGGTATTTATCCCTCTGATATATTTGTGCAGAGCAATTTTATCTCCCCTCAGCTTTCTTTTGGTGAGGCTATACAAGCCAAGCTCTTTGAGTCTCATCTAATAAGGTAGGTTTTTCCATTCCTCTGATCAACTTAGTAGCCCTTCTCTGCAGCCCGTTCCCATTTGAATTCATCTTTCTTAAACATGGGAGACCAGAACTGCACACAGTATTCCACATGAGGTCTCAAAAGTGCCTTGCATAACGGTACTAACACTTCTCTGTCTCTACTGGAAATACCTCACCTGATGCATCCTAGGACTGCATTAGCCTTTTTCAGATCATCACATTGGTGGCTCCCAAAGAGGCCTAAGGGATATAGGCACCCAACTCCCAGCACCTAACTCCCTTTGGCCCCTTTGTCAATCCCAGCCTAAATAACTTGGTATTGATCCTATCCAAATGAAATGTTTCAGTAATACGGTCTGGAGACGTGATGAACTCTCCATCACTTGACGTCTTTAAGTCAGGACTGGATGTCTTTCTAAAAGACATGCTGTAGCTCAAATACAAGTTATGGGGTTTACTGGATGAGGTTCTAAGGCTGTGTTCTGTGTTCTGCAGGAGGTCAGAATGGATCACCATAACGATCCCTTTTGGCCTTAAAATCTATGATTCTATGAAACCTGCCACAGTACTTCCCACATTCCAAGGGAGTCAGAGTTGCACCCAAATTAAGTCTTTGGTGCTCTCTGTCCTGCTTACCCAATAACACCACTTGTGGGGAAGAGCCTCAGCTGGTTCACTGACATCAACAGACCCTCTTTAAGACAGCTGAGCTATGCTAATTGACACCACTGAGGATTTGACCCTATAGCTCAAAGCAATGCAGGGGGTGTAATTCCACAGAGGCTTGAGAAATCTAAAGGTCTCTGCTCCTTTGTAATGCAGAATTAGGGTTGATATAACCAGGATTTCTCTCAGTCCTAACGTGCACTTTAAGGAATACATATATTAATAGTTTTGCCTGATTTTAGGAGTTAATATTATTAATTTGGATAGCATGGGTTATAGGCTCGCCAATTAATCTGATCAGAAGATAATAAGGTTCTTGCCCCACAATCAGGCTACACAGAGTTTGCAAAGGACCCTCGGGGGGTATGACAGGATGCCCACACTGAGACCAATATAATAAAAGATTTTATTGAGAATAATAGAACAGGACTCAAATAGTAATCAAATGGTAAAATAATCAGAGTTACAAATGCACTAATATTGTTCTAGACATACATGTGATATTATATACTATAAAGCTTTTGATTAATATACTCACACCTTTCCTTGATAACCTGGTGATAAGAGACAAAGGAGCCCTCCTTCTATGTCCAAACTTAGTTCCTCACCCACAAAATGTTAGGGTACACTTATTCCATAGGCTGGTTTCTACGTATCGATGACATATACAGACATATTAATGACATTAGATCGTTCGCACATCTGTTCTTTTTGTCCTACCTGGTTATTTCGGTTCTTTTCCTGTGGTGTATATGTTAAGTTTAAGGGTACGAACTTAGGAAGCGTCCTATGCCAATCGGCTTCAATGCATCCTTTATCTAGCTATGTTAAAGGTCACAGCCATATATGGACCTTATGCTTTAATGCATCATTATCTATCTGGGTGAAAGACCCCAGACATATATATGCCAATTTTGCTTTAGCTCAACATACAGGAGGTAGCCTGTAGGTCCCTTGCGTTACAGCCAAAATACCTTAATATAAATCTATAAACCTATTATAACCTATTACACCTCTCCTCGATATAACGCTGTCCTCAGGAGCCAAAAAATCTTACTGTGTTATAGGTGAAACCGCGTTATATCCAACTTCCTTTGATCCACCGGAGTGCGCAGCCCTGCCTCCCCAGAGTACTACTTTACCACATTAGATCCGAATTCATGTTATATCGGGTCGCGTTATATCAGGGAAGAGGTGTATAATAAAACAAATAATCAAACCCATAAGAAATCCATAAGAAAAGATATATAGGCAAGCAAGCAAGCTAGCCCTATAGGCTACAATAGCATCCTATGGACAGCAGGTTATCCTATAGATAACTAAAGGCTCTGTGTATGTCAGAAGTATGAGGACCAGTTCAGATGAAATAAAAATGTTTGAACCTGTGCCTAAATCTCTATCCAAACCTGACCTTTTCCTTTGGCTTGATCAGGTTTGGTTAATTCCCACCCACCCTCATTATTTTTCACTTCACTTCCACTGCTGCCTCTGCGGTTCCTGGCCATGTCGCAGACAATTGTGGAAGTGGTTTCTTAAACCACAGTAAGAAAAGCTCTACTTGTGGCATTTCTGCCCTGGCCAGAAGCAGGAGATTCTGGAAGGAACTGTAATTTTGAGGAATTTAGGTACCCATGGGCTTCTGAAATGATTTGGATAAGCATCTAGATGTGAATATTGGAAATGGCCTATATCTTTGTAAGAGGGCAAACCAAAGCCCTCAATCCAAACAAAATCTAGAAGTAGTTGTCTAATGACTAGGGCTTGGTCTACACTCACCCCCCAAATCGAACTAAGGTACGCAACTTCAGCTACGTGAATAACGTAGCTGAAGTTCGAAGTACCTTAGTTCGATCTTACCTCGGTCCACACGCGGCAGGCAGGCTCCCCCGTCGACTCCGCGGTACTCCTCTCATCTAGCTGGAGTACTGCAGTCGACGGCGAGCACTTCCAGGTTCGACTTATCGCGTCCAGACAAGACGCGATAAGTCGAACCCAGAACTTCGATTGCCAGCCGCCGAACTAGCGGCTGGGTGTAGACATACCCTTCGGTACGGGCCTGGGGCTCAGGACACCTGGGTTCTATTCCTGGCTTTAATATTAAACCTGCTATGTTACCTTAAGCAATTCACTTCACCTCTCTGTACCTCAGTTTCCTCTCCTACCCCTTGTCTTATCTATTTTGATAGTAAGCTCTTTGGGGAAGGGATTGTTTCTTGTGTATGTACAACAGCGAGCATTATGGAGCTCTGGTCTTAGTTGGGGCTTGTAGGAAGTGCTGGACTACAAATGATATTAATAGATCTCGAGCCCACCTGTGGTGGAGGGTTGTCTGACCCAATCTTCTGAAGGAAATGAGTCACTAGTATTTGTCCATCACCAATACTCCAGGGTTAAAATCTCCAAGAAGTAGAATTTACCAGAGGCTGCACACATGCTGGGAGTGGAAATTAGCTGGTTTATTGTAACAATAATAAAGTTTTGTGGAAGGGCTCCCATTTCACACTATCTTTACAACATAAGATGATCTCTCTGGGGAAGGGGAAAAAGAATTATAATTACATCTGTGGAAAAAAAATAAACCTGGGGAAAAAAACATTTGCCATATGGTGTGTGGAAATTCTTTGGGAACAGAATAAATAATGGGGTTTTCTTTTGTTCTTTGTTGTTGTTTTCATTTATGCTGCTACGCTGCATAGGCTGACTGGTGTTCATGGGTATATTTTCCTTTTTTTAAATAGATATGCTGTGGAAAATTTAATTTCATGATTGTTAATAACACCTGCAGTTGGCAAGCTCAAAACTGACATATAGGTAGTCAAATGTCACGCCCCGGGGCATATGTTGATTGCTTCCGGGGTCAGAAAGGAACGTATTACTGCATATTTATCATTGCATAATTAGTTGGGTAGATTATGGGGTTTGGTAGGGAAGTGGTTTACCTTCATCATCAGCTAGAGACCACATCCAGCATCTGCTAGAGACCACAGCTATCACAATGCCAGATTGCATGGCCCAGCAATATGATATTTCCAATGCGAGGGTAGGGAAAGATTGATAAGTAAAATGACTGTGAGATGATCCTTAAGGTGACATTTTCCTTGCTGCATAGGATCTGCATGGTCCCCCACGCCACCACCACCACCACTCAGACTCCATCATGTATTGCTTCCTGATAAATCACAGGTGCAGCAGCTGGGCAGGAAGGTCGAGGTGCCAAAAGGAAATCCATACGTCACCCCTGCTGAGGTGAAGGGCAAAGTGCCGGACAAGTTATGCATATTCACTGGCCCCCAACACCCTGCACAAGGGACATGCACTTACTATCCCTACCCATTGGCTGGAACAGTGGCAACAACGGAAGGACATGGGGGATTGCATTGAAACCCTGACCCCAGATGGGGGGATGTGGATATTGCCTTACAATCCTGGTTGTGACTGATTACTCAGATATTATGGAAATGGAGGTTTTCAATACACATCCCCTGCATCTCCAGCCTTCTAATACTTAGCTCTTGTATATTGCTGCTCAAAAGGTGGTAAGTATCATTATTGCTATTTTTAAAGTTGGGGAAATTGAGGCAGAGAGAACAGAAGTGACTTGCCTAAGGTCAGACAGCCAGTCAGTGGCAGAGCTGAGACCAGCGCTCAAGTCTCCTGACTCCCAGTCTGTACCCTATCCCCCAGACCAGTGGTTCCCAAACTTCAACAACCTGTGAACCCCTTTCACTAAAATGTCAAATCTCGTGAACCCCCTCCTAAAAATGAATATTTCCAGGGATTTTCTCCTTTACCTGAGTATAAATTATAAAAGCAGTGATCTTGCAAATATAAAATTTGTTTTGATGCCATGCTTATTACACACTATTTATTATTATTAATCATTACAGTATTTTTATTACATTATGAAAACGGCAACACTCTTCCAAGATCTCACTTTCGTAGCTTGTATCACTTTGAATAAGCCTGTTATAAGACAAGGCTGCTATGTTTCATCAAGGAGTATCAGATGTGAAACCAGCATGAAGGTATTTAAGAAGCCAACATAAAGTGTTTCTCCTACACAAGCATTCAGGTCTTGAGCAGTCCAGGCAAACAATGCATGTTACAACAAAGCTTAAACTTGTTCTTCATCATAATTTTAAAAACTATACTAGCTGCCTGTTTAATTTTTAAAACAGCAAAAAATATCCACCTCCCTTTCCATTTCTGATAAGGAGTCTTGAAGTTTAAATCTCCTCAGTGTGATAGAGATGCTTGCTTTGGTCTGCTTAGCTCTTGGAAGTCCAGGGGCTCCGGGCTGCTGGCCCCATGGTGCCTGGGGTTCGGGTCCCTAGGGACAGCTCTGTCTGCCATTAGGGAATTTTTTCCTGAGAATCCCCTGTAACATTTCACGAACCCCAGTTTGGGAACCACTGCCCTAGACCCTATTGCCTTCACACTGTTTATAAATGGGTAATACAGTTCTGCAGTTTCTTCAATGTCAGGCTTTTCCTCTGTCTTTTGTCGCTGGATCTCTCAACCAATTACAGCAGAACAATCACCAGTATGGTATAATAATGTGTAAGTTTTCATCAAAATTAAAATGTACATAAGAGACCTTCATTTCCCTTGCACTGCATTGCATTCCTCAGGAATACAGCAGAACAAAAGCTAAGCAAACAGCATGAGTTGTTTGCAAATGCTTCAACTGAAGTAAAACAGAGATTGTCTTTCTGTAAGTCGCTCCTCTCCCTGTCACGCAGGGTATTTACAAAGCAAAGTCAGGCAGGAGGTGGTGGGGCCCCATTCTGATCTCCAGGAAAAGGCTATGTATGAAAGGGCAATATTCCATTTAAGAGTCTTCTGAGTCCACATGAAAACATTAATTAATATCTATCTAAGGAGGTTCTTGTTTCACATCTCTCCTGTAGTGGATAAGAGTACAACTTAATTAATACTCAGTATATGCTCCAATGTCTAATGCTGAGGACAAAAACATGGAGGGTGAATATCAGCCTATATCTATGTCAATCAAGAATTGTTGTCAGTTGAATAGCCTTGCAAGTAATTTAGACAAAGAAGGACAATTCAACAGGATCCATAATATATCCCTAAACCAGCTGACTCGACAAACATTTTCACATCCAACTCCTTGCAAATCTGGGTTTTCTATCTATCTCTAGATAGATAGATAGATGTGTATTTCTGATCTAATGTATAAAACAGGATTGCTATTTTTGCATTAAAGGAATACCATTGAGGTAAATTTTATGGACAAGATTCATTCCTAGAGTTACCCCATGGGTAGCCTGAGTCATATATTTAAATTATGTTATGTCTTTACCAGTAACACCTTAGATTATAACCACCAAAAAATGGCATGAATGTAGTTTGCATCTCACCACTTATGCAGTATGCTTTGTTTTATTCAGTTCATTCAGCTAGACGGAGTCAGCTTGACGTTCTCTTTATTGTTAGCTTCACTTCCTGGTTCTCATCTCTAAGCACAATGCTGTAAGGTTTGGGTTTCCATTACCGCAGGGGAACGTTTGTTAATAAAAACCTGCTTTCACTGTAGACAAGGCCCAGATTTTTAAAGGTGTGTTGGCGTTGGCGCACTCAGCATCGTAATGCCTACTGACTTAGGAGCCTAAATCTCCTTTTCAACATGGATTTAGGCACTTCAGAGTCTAAATCCCATTGACTGTTGATGGAATTTAGATTTCTAAGCGTCTAATTCCCTTTTGAAAATGAGATTTAGGCTCTTCAGTCAGTTAGGTGTTGTGATACTGAGTGCAGGAATGCCTAATATCTTTAAAAAGCTCGGCCCAAATCCTGAGTGGTTCTGAGCACTGGGGGCCAGTGAACAAAATCTCCCACTTGACGTCAATGGGCTTTGGATCAGGCCCCAAATGGCCTCCTGCTGACCCTTCCCCCGAGACCTTACAGTCTAAGTAGACAAGATAGAAATGAAGTGACATGCCAAGGTCACACGGTGGGTCATTGGAAGAGCCAGCAATAGATCCCAAGTTTCCAGAGAACTGGAATGTTCCAGATATTCAGCTGGTGCAGGCTCCAGAATCTAGCCCACAGCTGCTTAAGAACAATTCCATGAGCATGTTTCTGTTCACATTACACCAGCTGAGGATCAAGCCCCCAGAACCTGGCATAGTTCCATGAACGTCAGTAGAGATGAGCGGAATCAGACAAGCTGGGATCTGACCCAAGCTGTGCAGTCTCCCCTCATGCTCACAAATACCTGCTTTGTTTTCCTCCAAAACCTACATTCTAGTTCTAAACTACCTGACTGTATCTGTGCTGGCCAATAGCCAAACAATATTATTGCAGTGATTTGATCAAAACACACCAGGGGGAAAAAAATCACATTCTGATTAGAAGAATCAATTAGGGTGTGAACAAGGGTGTGGAAATTTCAATTCTCTCTCACTGGGCTACATAATAGAGAAAATGCTTTGCTTCTGAAAGCAGTGAAGTGGCTGCATATTTCAATCCTCTATTGTGTAGGAAAACACCTAATAAGATATTAACATTTCCTCAGCCCTGCAGAAAAGTTCTTTTTTTCCCCTTTTAAAAAAAACCATAAGAGAAATTGGAAGCAAATTTGGGAGCCAATTGTGAGCCCCCTACTCTCACTGTTGGCTAGCTACTCACACTCATTGTCCCACTTGTGCACAATCAGCAACTCACCAATATAAGTAACAGGTTTATAGCATGGCCCTAAATAACTCTGATTTATTTCTATCACAGTATTCCCTAGAGGTCCCAACTGCATTGGGCATTCTTCTCAAAGGCAGTCCTTGCCAAAAAGAACTTATAGGCTAAATAGATAGTGGAAGGGGAAACAAGGTCTCAGAGAGGGGAAGTGACACGCCCAACATCACACAGCTGGTCTGGGAAGATGGAATAGACTTGACTCTGCAGGCCTGTTTCTATCATACTCACACGAGTGTTCCACTAAAGCCAGTGTAGTCACCGAGGTGTATGTGAGAGGAGACACAAGCCCACTATAGTGGTCTCTCTTTCACCGGAAATATTTATTTGCACATACAGACAATGAGTATTTACAGCCATCGACATAGGAAATATTACCCTGTGTTGCTTCACCTCTATTTTACCCTTTAGACGAGGTTGGCAGTAAGATGTGGGATTTATCCTGGGATCTCAGTGTCACTGGGTAATCTTACTTCACCTGTTCACTGGGAGTGGACGAAAGGGGATGCATCACTCAACGATTGCCTGTTCTGTTCATTCCTTCTGAAGCTCCTGGCACTGGCCCCTGTCAGCAGACAGGATACTGGGCTAGATGGGCCATTGGTCTGACCCAGTACGGCCATTCCTATGTTCTTTGTTCATTGGAGGAGTCCCTTCTTTGCTGTAAGAAATACAAACATCCTTCCACAGAACGGAGGAGGGGAGAGGAGTCACTTCAAGGTGTTAGTGTGTGTCTGAAGGAGGCAATGGCTGATGATTTGAAAGAAATATCCAACTGTACCTGATAAATTTACACCTGTCTTCATCATACTGAATTAATCATCTTATGCAGGTCAATGGCCTTGAGAAGCCATCTCTGATGTGAAGACTCAGAGCTGGATGATCCACGTAGTCATGGATGTCCCAGCTCCATCCCTACTCCTCCCTCATGCTAAAGCCACCTTCTGCAGTTGTACACTGAGGGTCCTAGTAGAAGTGAGTCGCATACGGCAAATCCCCTGCACAAGCCCCTCAAATTTCCCCGCCCCCGCCACCGATGTAGTAGGACCACCCCAATTCCACTATGATCAAAGCTCTCCACGGATGCAGAGAAGGGGGCAGGGTATGCTTCCCTCAGAGGACCATGTTCTGATGTCAGTCTCACCCATGCATCCCCACTAGGGCATCTGATGTTACACCACGCAGAAGAGGGAGAGCAGACATGTCCTATATAAGTCACCAGAGCCCCCATTTCCCTGTGGAACAATGACTGCAGCTGCAAGTCATTTCAATCCCGTGTGGTGACAGCACAGAATGATGTTAAGAAATTCAGTCGCATGAGAGAACATTTCTGAACTGGCGAAGAGATGGTGTAAATCCCTTTATATTATCAGCATAGACCAGACAATGGCCTTTGCTTATGTAGATCATAATCATAATAATTATCTTTTATGGTGAAGTACTTCAGTATTATGGGACACTGGTACTTTTTCAAAGTGGTTACTAACACATTAAATAAAGAAGTTAGAGCTGGGAAACATTTGATAAATGGCTGGTTTGGGGAGCACTTAAACACAAAATCTGCTTGTGCTAACAATAAGGCTGCCCTTTTAAAGGGACAACCTCATCCCCTGACTTCAAACCTGGGCTGAATTTGGTCCTACAAACAAGGCTACTTTTTATTCCGCCCCTTCTCAGGGGAATATCCCTTTAGACCCTGAGCCAGCACAATGCTTAAGCATATGGGGAACATTAAGCATTACGTTGACTTCAATGGGGTGACTCGCCAACTTCAAGTTGTGCACATGCCTAAGTGCTTTGCTGGATTAACGACTGCAGAGCAGTGTTGGTTTGGGTTCCCTATAGGTGCAATTCACCCCTGTGCAGAAAGCCGGCATGAGGTCTCTGCAGCACTTAAGCCCCTGTTGTTAGTACTTATGTGGGAGTTTTCATAGACTATCAGGGTTGGAAGGAACCTCAGGAGGTCACCTAGTCCAACTCCCTGCTCAAAGCAGGACCAATCCCCAACTAAATCCCCAAATCACCCCCTCAAGGACTGAACTCACAACCCTGGGTTTAGTAGGCCAATGTTCAAACCACTGAGCTATCCCTCCCCTAATAGACCCCTGCACAGGGGTTCATGAATTTCACCCACTGAGAACCCAAAATGACATGGACCTCAAAATTCTACTCTGACATGTGTCCATCCATCCAGCTGATCTTGATTCCAAAACTCAGCTCTCCCTGCATTCACAGAACAGAGGCAATCCGCTGCGTGGATCTGAGAGGAGAAATTTGCCGTATTAAATTAGGTGCTTGCGTAAGCAGCATGCCCACTTTCATTCCTATAAGTGATCACATCTCTTTAGATAGGAGGGCTGATGAAATCAAAGTAGCTTCTGTTGTTTCTGGCCCCAAGGTTAATTTTATCAATAATAAAGCTGCTTTGACTGCTCTCCGCAGAATGGAAAGTGAAGCTCTTTTTATCAGAGGGATACCAATAGAGCCATTTGTCTGACCTCACCAGTACCTCCCTCCACCCCAGGGCCGGCTCCAGGCACCAACCCACCAAGCTTGTGCTTGGGGCGGCACCTGGAGGGGGGCGGCGCGGTGCTCCGGCTCCCACCGCCGGGGAGAGCGGGGCCACGGCCAGGGCTCGCCGCCCTCCCCCCGGCACTCTGGCCGCCGGGAACAGCGGAGCCCCTACCGGGGCTCGCCACCCTCCCCCCGGCGCTCTGGCCACCGGGGAGAGCAGAGCCCCGACCGGGACTCGCCGGCGGGGAGAGTGGAGCCCCGACCGGGACTCGTTGCCCTCCCCCCGGCGCTCTGGCCGCCGGGGAGAGCGGAGCCCTGACCGGGACTCGCTGCCCTCCCCCAGGGGCTCCAGCCGCCCTCTCCTGCCACGCTGGGGGGCGGGGGGCGGCCAGAGGCTTTTTTGCCTGGGGCGGCAAAAAAGCCAGAGCCGGCCCTGCTCCACCCAGCACCAAACTATGGTTGGGAGAGAAGTGCTGATAAAATAGGACCTGGTTCAGAATTTGTCCCTGGCTTAAGTGTTGGAGAACCAAAACCAAAATCATGAAGCTTTGCAAGAACCAAAACAACCCCTGACTTTGACCTTGTGAAATGGAGCAAAACCCCCAAACATTTGTCTGTATCTACCCCCACTTCCCCTATCCTAACCTTTGGGGTAAGTTCATAGATACAAAACCCAGATTCTAACAAGTCCAGAAGGTGTTCCTGGTTCTGCAAATCCAAAACCACCCGCAGATTTGCTCATCTCTAGAAATCAGAGCAGGAGTAAAAAGTCGGATGATTTAGGCCTGGTTGGTGGAGAGGTTCCAAATTACACTCTTCTTCTTTCTTGCATTAATCTCATTAAATCCCTCCTGGGTTGGTCTCGCGTTCCTTTTTCTACAATCTTGATCAGTTGGATTCTCTTACCCATATCATTGTCAGGACTCTGCTTTACCAAACTAGCTGAGCCTGCACTCCTTTTGTTTTGTTTTGTTTTGTTTTGTTTATGGATGACAGGTTTCAGGGGTAGCCGTGTTAGTCTGTATCAGCAAAAAAACCGAGGAGTCCTTGTGGCACCTTAGAGACTAACAAATTTATTTGGGCACAAGCTTTCGTGGGCTAGAACCCACCTCCCTTGGTATCCTGCTGTTAATTGATTTATCTCGTTAGACTGCCTTAACACTTGGTAAAGCAACCCACATCCTTTCATTTATTTATACCTGCTCCTGTATCTTTTACTTAATACATCTGATGAAGTGTTCTAGCCCACGAAAGCTTATGCCCAAATAAATTTGTTAGTCTCTAAGGTCTGGTCTATACTACCCGCCTGAATCGGCGGGTAGAAATCGACCTCTTGGGGATCGATTTATCGCGTCCCATCGGGACGCGACAATCGATCCCCGAATCGGCGCTCTAACTCCACCAGCAGAGGTGGTAGTAAGCGCCACCAACAAAAAGCGGCAGAAGTCGATTTTGCCGCCGTCCTCACAACAGGGTAAGTCGGCTGCAATACGTCGAATTCAGCTACGCTATTCACGTAGCTGAATTTGCGTATCTTAAATCGACTCCCCGCTGTAGTGTAGATGTACCCTCAGGTGCCACAAGGACTCCCCGTTTTTTGTTTGTTTGTTTGTTTATGGATGTTACTTTGAGCATGTCTCTAACATACACATTCCCCACGTGGTTTTTCTTGCTTACATCACTCACCCATCTCAATATTTGCATTTCTTTGCAACAGAGCATTTGCACATGTTTCTTCTTTGCTGCCCAGCACTCTGTGCCATATATTAAAACTTGACAAACCATTTCCCTTTTAATTATACTGGTATCTTCCTGTCACATATTACACCATTTATCTCTCTCCATCTGAGCCACGTATTTATTATCCAAGCTCTAATTTTGTCTCCCATTTGCCCAGATTCTGGAGCCCAGATACTTGAAACTTTGTGGGTTTTGGTATTGTCTGCCCATCCATCTTCAAAGATAATTCTTCCATGTTCTCATTATTGAAATTACATATCATATACTTCGTTTTTCCTTTGCTTATTTTGAGCCCATGTCTGTCCAACACATCTCTCCGTTTACCAAGAACCTCTTCTAGACCTTTCTCCTCACGGCATAGAATGATATCATCTGCAAACAGCAGGCACTAAGATGCCTCCTTCTGTGAGTTCCTTGTGAGAGTATCCAGGATGAAGATGAACAAGAAAAGGTTCAGTGCTGATCTCCGATGCACTCCCACCTTTCCTGTTTGTTTGTCTGTTTCCAAATTACATGGCTAGAATTAAAAAAGATAATCCCAGTTCTAAAGCATAAACAAGACCAAGAGAAGGTGGAAAACTGGAAATTTTACCAGGTTAAAGATCAGGATCATTGAACCTTCATCAATGCCCACATGTTTCTTCATTCGTTTTGTGATTCCTCTTCCATCAGGGTTGAGAGGAATGAGATCAGGGTGTCAGGAATCAGGGCTTGCAGCAGAGCCAGTCTCTGGGCAACTGAACAAGCACAGCTGGCCTATAGTAGGTTGCCTGATTGGCTACACATCCTGATTGGTTGGAAGGGTCAGCAGACCGGCACTTAAGCCCAGCAGCAGGTTAGTGGCTGCTCAGAGCCTTTACATATGGCCGTGATAGTTCCTGTGCCTGCTTTTTCCCAGCCTTGGACCCTGCCTTGCATCATTCAAGGTCTGGCTTGAAGTAGTACTAACAGCCAAATACATGGTTTCCGCTTTCAGCAGCCCCACTATACAAATTATTCCAGCATCCCTGCTCCAGGTAAGCTGCTTCTGACCCTTGGCTGCAATTCCTGACCTTTGGCTCTGGCCTCTGATGCTGGTTCTGACTGTGGGCTCTGACCCCTAAGCATGACTGCCAACATCTTGATCACTGGCTCAGAGAACTTTTGAGTTCTACTCCTGGTTCTCTCACTGACTCCCTGTGTGTGAACTTGGGCACGTCCCTCTGCCTTAGTGCACTGCTCTATGAAATGGGGGTAACACCGAGCTGCTTCACAGGCGAAACGAAGCTTGTAGTGCCAGTACACCAAGGGTCGGTCCTGGGGCCGGTTTTGTTTAATATCTTTATTAATGATCTGGAGGATGGTGTGGACTGCACTCTCTGCAAGTTTGCAGATGACACCAAACTAGGAGGCGTGGTAGATACACTAGAGGGTAGGGATCGGATACAGAGGGACCTAGACAAATTAGAGGATTGGGCCGAAAAAAACCTGATGAGATTCAACATGGACAAGTGCAGAGTCCTGCACTTAGGACGGAAGAATCCCATGCACTGCTACAGACTAGGGACCGAATGGCTAGGTAGCAGTTCTGCAGAAAAGGACCTAGGGGTCACAGTGGATGAGAAGCTGGATATGAGTCAACAGTGTGCTCTTGTTCCCAAGAAGGCTAACGGCATTTTGGGCTGTATAAGTAGGGGCATTGCCAGCAGATCAAGGAACGTGATCGACATTATTTATTCGACATTGGTGAGGCCTCATCTGGAATACTGTGTCCAGTTTTGGGCCCCACGCTACAAGAAGGATGTGGAAAAATTGGAAAGAGTCCAGCGGAGGGCAACAAAAATGATTAGGGGTCTGGAGCACATGACTTATGAGGAGAGGCTGAGGGAACTGGGATTGTTTAGTCTCCAGAAGAGAAGAATGAGGGGGGATTTGATAGCAGCCTTCAACTACCTGAAGGGGGGTTCCAAAGAGGATGGAGCTTGGCTGTTCTCAGTGGTGGCAGAAGACAGAACAAGGAGCAATGGTCTCAAGTTGCAGTGGGGGAGGTCCAGGTTGGATATCAGGAAAAACTATTTCACTAGGAGGGTGGTGAAACACTGGAATGCGTTACCTAGGGAGGTGGTGGAGTCTCCTTCCTTGGAGGTTTTTAAGGCCCGGCTTGACAAAGCCCTGGCTGGGATGATTTAGCTGGGAATTGTTCCTGCTTTGAGCAGGGGGTTGGACTAGATGACCTCTTGAGGTCCCTTCCAACTCTGATATTCTATGATTCTATGATTCTATGATACTGACCTGAAACTGTGAGGAATACGGTGGGCTTGTTATTAAAGCACCGGTCTGTGTCTTGGAAAATCTAGGTTTAATTCTCAGTCTTGCCACAGGTTTCCCATGTGACTTTGAGCAAATCAGATTGGACCTGATTCTCTGACCCCTTTACATCATGCTAGCAGTGAAAAGGGACCTTAACGTGAATGCAAATGTACATAGTGGTGTAAACGGTCTTAATGTAAATGAAAGTCAGGTACTTCATGTCTCTGTGCCTCAGTTCTCCAGCTGTAACATGCAGAATAATCTCTCTCCCTTTGTCTGTTTTCTTTATTAACATTGTAAGCTCTTCAGTGCAAGGACTGTCTCTTACAATATGTTTGTACAGCACCTAGCGCACTGGGGACCTGATCTTGCTTAAGGCTTCCAGACATTACTGCAATTTAAATGATAATGATGAGAGAAGAATGTGTCTCTCAGAACAACAAAGTAACTCTTTCTGTTATAAGCACAGTGTCTAGATGGCTGAGTTTGAGCTGGAAATCTTCAACTATCCTTTCCCTCTCTTCTCCTCTGGGTTTTTATGACTCTTCTAGGCTCCAGAAGAGACAGCTGAAGCTGAGACCTGGAAACAGCTGGCTCACGGGTTGACACCCTGCCAGGAATCATAACAAGCCCTGAAATTGGTATTTTCACCCTCATTTGGACGATCAGGTGTAAATATAAATTTTAATTATTTACTTAATTAAGTCAGTAATTTGCTGCCCATCAGAAATACTTGATGATGTTTCGGTGCCATCTGTTTCCTAATTGAACTTAATCTCTAAAACATGTTACAAAAATATCCACAAAATAATAATGATAAAAACAAAACAATCCCCTCCCTTCAGTCCCTTTTAATCACTGCCATTTGCAGTCATTTTCAGGTGGGGTGGGGGAGGAAAGGTGTGCAGATGTGCCGTGGTTTTGTAGCTAAATGCACTATGAAGTGAATGGGAAGATATGCCTAGAAGGTATGATGAGAATGACAAGATGCACATGGACTGTGTGAAGGCATATATGCACATGAGTGAAATTCGGAGGGCCAACCAATAGCTTATGTGCCACCTAAGGATGCACATTTCTCTTCTGCCCGGCAAAGAACTATTTTAGGGGAAATCGCAACAGCTGGCACTTTATTTCATTGCAGAAAAACACTCAGAGATGTGGATCCTTCACCAAAATTTATCAGAACCTCTTGAGTCCACAAAAAGAGGCTAGAACCCTCTTCTAAACAGTGTGTCTCATGAGATTTGTTGTACTTCCCCTTTTGACTGATCTGGAAATAGCATGAGAATAGCCTTTCTCATGCTATGTCAGCATGTCCATTTCTAGGCTCATCCTGATCTATCTACGTTATTTTACCATGCCCATGACTGTGGTATCTGAGTGCCTGGATGCAAGGCAATCAACAATGTGTTCTTAAAAATTAATTACTTTATCAAGCCTCATGAAAGATTTAGGTTCAGGTTTAGTTCACGTTTAACATGAAGGTTTGGGTTGGCTGCTCTCTTATCCTTACCCTGTATTAACCTACCTTTCTCGCTGATTGAGTTATCAGAAGTAAGGACCATCTGACGGCTCCCAACAGACTGATATGGAATTGGTGTATTCATGTCAATTGGCTTTGCTGGAAGGGGAAGAACTGGCTGTCAACCACATATGGTGCCCATTTCTTCATGTGGACAGACGCCAGAGCTCACACCAGTGCTGCCAAGGGCTGATTTCTCTTTCCTGGATGGGCTGGGAATTGCATGGGAAAGACTGCTTGTTCTTTAATGGAATCCAATTATCTTCCTTTTTCATTCCTTCCCAAACTCTCTGATGTGAGTGTGTTATACCATATTATTATCAAACCATTACCTGAACTTCTTCCAACATTCAGTAACATTTCCTTGAGCTTTAGCTTCACATGGCTACTCGGTTTTTCTATTATATTTTACATTTAATCCTACTCTGACACCATTTTGTGTCTTTCTTTGTCATGCAGCTAATTAGACATCTTACTTGTTAATTTACTTATTAACAATGTCACCATAAGAGGGAGTTCTTCTACTGACATAGTGAAAGGATGGGTAGAACTGGGGGAATATTCCTAATCCAAGACACTTGGAGGAGGAGGAGGACATAAAAGCAGGTGTGAGGAGGGGAGGAGGGTGCAGTCCACTCCTATTTGTATATTCCAAATCTGTAGTGATTTTTTATAAAGTGTCATTTGATGCAGAAAGATCAGAAGAAATAAAAATGTTTTTCTCTTTGCCACTGGGGGTGGGGGACAGGTACTCAGAAAAAAACCCAAATTCCACACTTTCTCTCAAATTAGTTAGACAGGCAGGCATATTACCATCCACTATACGCAAGATAATTTTCCAACTTTCTTTTTAATCTCCCTTTTCACTGGTTCAGGATGAAATCTGTCCAACTTAGTCTGAACCCAAAGACTTTAAAAAAAATTCAGTGAGGTCAACAGATCTCTAGTTGAGTTATCTGAGTTTGGAAATCAATCCTTTTTTCATATGTTCAGATCAGATATTTTGCACTTGGACTACTCAAACAGTTGAAGCTACATAGCTCAGTGATTTGAGCATTGGCCTGCTAAACTCAGGGTTATGAGTTTAGCCCTTGAGGGGGCCACTTAGGGATCTGGGGCAAAATCAGTACTTGATCCTGCTAGTGAAGGCAGGGGGCTGGACTTGATGACCTTTCAGGGTCCCTTCCAGTTCTAGGAGATAGGTATATTTATTTATAAGCTCCAGGAGTCCCATCATGCAGTGACACAGCCACAACCGTAAGACATGCTATGTGTAGACAAAACAATGTGTTGCTGCAATGGATACACTATACACATGCAAAGAACCAACCATTTTGTGGGATCAATGCCCCTGCGGTATTTCCCCTGGTGTTCAAAGTTTGGTGTCATTGCAAAGAAAGTGTTAAATGCAGCAGTTACGCTGGATGAAGGACAAGTAAAACAAGAAACTGTGGTTCAGATTAATGAAGGGGAAAATATACAGGACTTCCTGCAACCAGAGCCTTCCCCTAATACTATGGGGAGATGGGCAACCATCTCAGTTTAGCCTAGAGGAATTGTCTCTCAGAAACTCCAAGTCCTCCTATCGTCTTGTGCTACAGAAAAGATAATTCATTCAACCTGAGCCCAGTCCCATTAGTCTTTCAGATTGTGGATTCTTTGGGGCCGGGACTGGCATTTACTCTGTGCACAAAGGGGCTCTGACCCAGTTGAGACGTCCAAGGCACTACCGCCATGTAAATCTTAAATACTAAGGATCTGCAATTCTCCTTCCTGGGTGCTCATATCATCTAGGCTCCTACAGAAGCTTATGCTGCAGAATTCAGATCCTGAGTTCGACCACGGAACTTCACGGGTGTTCAGATCTCGAATTTTCTTCCGCTCATTATAACCCTCTGCAAAACTCTGATCTCGAGCCCCGTATGGATTTTGGAACCACTGCAATTTGGGGTGAGGGGTGATGTTTGGAACAGGAATTTTTGCAGAAGCTCGTCTCCAGTGCACATGTATAGCTGCCCCCTGCCACTATGCAGTCATTTAGCCAAGCTCTATACGTATCGTTCTGCTGCTCACAAGAAGACTAAATATTTCCCACCACCTGGGCTTTCTCTTCTCCATTGCCCCTCCACCAGTGAGGTCCCTGGACCGCCCACATTGACAGCACCCAACTTCAGAAACTTCTGTACTCAGGGAGAGATAGTTAACCCCCTCCTTGACAGTCTTAGGATGAGGTGAATGCACACTGTCTCGCCCTGCCCAAAGCTACTGGGATTAGAGAATTTTATCAATTAGAGACAGAACTCAGCCAGAACGCTGGACCCACTCCCCCCAAACTTTGGTCTGAACGCCGGGATTCTTCAATGAGCCAAACCAGAGCATCGAGTCGTAAACTTTGGAGCTACACCTCTACCCCAATATAACGCTGTCCTCGGGAGCCAAAAAAATCTTACCACATTATAGGTGAAACCGCGTTATATTGAACTTGCTTTGATCTGCCAGAGTGCGCAGCCCCGCCCCTCCGGAGCACTGCTTTACTGCGTTATATCCGAATTCATGTTATATCGGGTCACGTTATATTGGGGTAGAGGTGTATTTGGATTGAGATGCAGTCGTGGATTTGGGCTTTGACCCTTGGGCCCATCTCTAATATAGACTAGAAATGGGGAGCCAAATAAAACCACCTTTCCAAACACCCAGGTCAGAGCTGGGTCTGGATGTGAAATGAACAGGTAGCACATTGACTTACTCAGTACATCACTACCCAGTACAGCATGCCTAATCATCTAACTCCATCAGCCTACCTTTACTTGGGTAGAGTTCCATTCAGTGGCTCACCAGCCCTTCTAATGAAAGGAGACAATTGTGATGGGGCCCTTAGCTAGAGATGATGTATTCCCTTTCATCCATATGCATGATCAGACTGGTTAGTGGGCACTTATTCTGGTTCTGCTGGAGAGAATCTCCACAGGCATTAGCAAAAGGCCCTGTTCAGCACACATTCAGAGGCTGGATGCCAATTCAATTTCAGTGGAGACCTAGAGTAGTCAGAATGAAAAATCTTTCCTTAACACTCTTATTAAACCTTTATCTCCGTCTTATTCATCATGATTAGGTCTTGAAATTGGGCTGAATATTTAAATGAGGTGAAATGAAAAGACAGAGAATTTTGGGGGGTGGGGATGAGGGGAAGAAAGATTTAAAGCGACAACTTGAATTCACTTTAAGAAACTGAAGAGTGAGAAATCCCTCCAGATTCAGAAACTGATGGAAGTAACAGATTTTCCAACTTGGCAAAAAAAAGAAAAATGCCAGTTCAATTCCACACTTATAATATTAGTCTTTCAAAAGCTTCTCAGAAATGGAGAAGGGGTGGGAGGGAATAGAGCTATAAAGAAAAGATGAATTAAGGGCTAAAAGGTAGCAAGATGATTTAAGGAGTATTGAAATCTGACTTCACTTCAGCTTGTCTTTGGACCAGGCTAAACACGCTGCTGAAAGAAACCCTGTATCAGCCAGATCTGTGACGGAAGGTAACCTGCTGTCCGCTGTCTCACATTGCAAATCAGATTCTCTTCTCACATCATTTTTTACATGGACTTGGATAGAGTTACCCTTGATTTGCCCCAGTGCATGCCAGAGGAGGCTCGGCTCTTGTGTTTCCCTCCTCCCACAGATGGCTTTTATTAAGGGTCGAATTCTGATCTCTGTTACTCCGGCACAGGGCCGGATTCTGATCTCTGTTATCCCAGCATCGTGCAGCCAGCATCAGTTTCATTGGTGGAACTGAGGTCAGAACCTGGCTCTAAATATATGGATACATTTCAAATCATGTTAAATATATAACACTATTAAAATTGGGACCAAGTGGAGGAGTAACTCCTGCTCTCTCCTTCCCTCCCAACCCTGAAATAACTCATCCAACTCATTGGACGTTTGTGCAGACCCACTCTCTATATCCTGAAATGCTAAAACAATCTATTTAACCTTTACGCTAGTTAATGCATACATTAGACCGAGGACCTATATATGATCATAAAAATGTGAGAAATTGAAGCACTCTGACATAAAATCAAACAGCTCAGCCATAAAAAGTGTCACTTTTATGTGATTATCTTGCCAATATGTCTGTGTTGCTAAACTAAATCAAACTACAATTTTCCCCACATGTATAGCATTTAATGGAGTCCGTTAATGGCAGTGATTCCTTATAGATCTCCTAGTAATGGAAGAACGGCTACACGAGCCATAGCACTATGGAAGGACAACTCCGTCGCGCTGCTGTATATCTTAGTAGCTTTGCCGTATGTGACTCACTGTGTCAGGCAGCACCAAGTGCCGCTAAGTCATCTGGGTGGGATCATTCTACAGGACAGACAAGAACTCTGAGAAACCGCTGCTGGCAGGAACCGGATCAGACCTGTTTGGCAGAAACACTGAGCTGGACTCTCAAGCGTCCTCCTTTTCCTGGTGCAGACTCTGTGTACTGTCAAATTCAGGAGGGAAGGCTTCCTTTTGGTGTCTGGGACAGGGGCTACATCCCACACCAGCCCTGACAGGGCTAACAAGGGCCTCTGAGACCAGTTAGGTTACCTGGTATGCCACTTGAGAGAAGAAGGACCAGGGTTAATTGAGAGAGAGAAGCCCAGCTGGGGGAAGGGCTGGGACATACTATAAAGCCAAGAAGCTGATAGTCGAAGGGGGCTGCAGTCACTCTCCAGGATGCAGGAGGTCATTGGGAACTAGGAGGACATACAGAAGAAAAGTAAGCCCTCATAGCCTGTCCTGGAGTAAGAAGCCTGGCAAGACGCTAAGATGGGTTATGGAGCCACGAGGAGTAGAGGAAGTTGTAAACCCAGAACCAGGAAAGAGAAGATAGGGAGGCTGGTAGGAAGGAGTCCAGAGAAACAGCAACAGGGGAGGGGACAGAGGACATGGCTTGCTGGTTCTAGGCTAGGATCTGGTGTAGCAGCTGGGCCCAGGTTCCCCAGCCAGCCATTGGAATAGCAGCACAGAGCCCAGTGAAAGGCTGAAACTGTCTGGACGTGGCCTTTGGACAGTTGTCCTGCTGGACTTTTTAACCCCGGAAAGGGGGGTTAAATGGTGACCTGGCTGGAGGGCCAAGTGACCAGAAGAGAGATTATCACAGAGCGAGCAACGAGCATCAAGGGGGCACCCCGTGCAGTGAAAGATGCAAGGCGCACTAGCAGTGAGTGGCAACCCAATAACAGTGTCCCTCCAACCACTTCTCCAAGAGACGGGAGAAGACTCACAGAGTTAGACAGAGAATGGATGTTTAAAGCAGCACTCACAGAATTCTGTAGCAGGGAAGTCATTCCCCATTACGTTCTATGGGATGGTTTGGAAATGCCATAGACTGATAGCCTCTCCATAGTAAGTTCTAATACAACTGCCAGGCTCTTTTCTCAGTAGATCTCAAAACACTTTACAAAGGAGGTGGTATCTTTATTCCCATTTTACAGATCAGGAAATGGAGGCCCAGAGAGGTGAGGTGATGGCCCAAGGTCACCCCACAGGCCAGTGGCAGAACCAGGTATAGAAACCGGGTCTCCTTAGTCCTGGTCCAGTGTTCAAGCGCTAGGAAATACTCCCTCTCGGTGCCTACAGCCCTGATTCTAAGTTCCCCCATTCCGGTGTTTGGGGCAGGAAAGGAGGTCAGGAGGGTGAATGGGTAACGGTGATTTTAAATTACCTTTATGTTGTCCATAGTGTGGGGCAGCCAGGACACCCTGTATTCTGGGACAATTAGCTCATCAGGGTTGCTCTAACTTAAGCTCTGCTTCCTATGGGTCCTTAAAATCCAGGGACCCTACAGAACAGTGCACTACAGCCATGCCCACTCCCCACCTTGGCTCAGCCCCACACACCTTTGCTGGGCTTGTGGGGGCTGGCCTAGAGCCTTTATGCTAATTCTGCAGCAGTGGGGGCCGGCTATAAGCCATCTGAGATTTGTAAATGCACCTGAAAATCATGGCCCAGGGGATTTTAGAGTCATTTCTATGAACCCAAACGGCTTCGTTCCTTTTATAGGACTTCTCCATCAAATATGTCTTCCACTGAAGTCAATACAGCTAGGGCATGGATTTGTTTGGCACGCACTCTCTCGATGTTTTTTAATTATACTGTTGGTGTTGGGATGAGTATTTTACTTTCTGTTGTTTTTAGAACAAATAGAATTTTAATTTAATTTCACCTGATCCTCCCATTTTCACCGGATCTAGCCATCTTCATTAGCCACTGGCTGGTTCTTCCCCCTTGTGTCGCTAGGAGAGCTGAAGCCAGCGTAACTCCCTTTTCTTTGTCTGTTCCAGCTGGCACCTGTACACCTCTAATCACTGTGTGTGTGGACGCACAGGGTGCATGTCAACTGCAGTACGGCAGCAGGAGGATCTCACCTATTGTCTTACCGATGTGCCCAGCCAAATCGTGATTTTTGTTTTCTTTCTTGCTAGTGGTATTATTTTTTAAAATTAACATTTAGTATGTAGGGTAGAGCTGCTTAAACAATACCAATTATTTTGCATGGGAAATGTCAGAAAAAAGAAGGTTTTTTTTCTACATTTTCTGGGGAGGGAAGAAATCTGTGAGACTGAAAACTGAGGGTCTTGTGACGGCGGTTCTGTGTTTGAAAAGCACTTTCAGTTTCCAGGAAGAAAATTAAAGTTTTGAAAAGTGTTTTGGTTTTCAAAAACCAAACTGAGAGATGTCACAAACATAAATTTACCTAAAATGTTGACCACCACCACTCCCCCTCCAAAAAATCAATTTTCTGTCTCCGTTTCTCACTGATAACCTGAAAAAGTAATCAAAACTGACATTCTTCTAAAATGTTCATTTGTGGCAAAAAGCCAATTTGATCATCTCCTTATTTTTCAGTTAAAAACATGCAAGCAGTTCCAAGCCAGATTCCTCCCTAGATTATAATTATTTTACATCAAATTAAACTTTTGACCCAGGTAGACTGACAGCAGAAGTGCCCAGAAGGCACTGCTTACCAGGTGTGTGGGACATATACACTGTAAAGAGGAGTGAATCAGGACATTCATGCAGCCTCCAGTGTCTCTCCAGGTTCACTTGGAGACATGGGTTCCTGCTTCAGTGTGAACCCTCCCTGGGGAATTGATTAATTGGTTTTGCCTCATGCTGCTCCCTCCACCTCACCAGCCTCCAGAGGAACAGTGACGATCCCTCACCTTTGAAGTCTTCTGTGGGGACAGCTTGGTCTTTTGGCAAAGAACAACCAACCCCCTGCCACCATATTGGGATCTACAATAGATACCACAAGAAGCTCCATCTCACCTCTTTATGGAGTTAAAATGGGCCTGGTATGACAAGAAGCTCTTGAACACAAGAGAGTTTTCTGTCCGCTACTCTCCAACCCTTCAGTTCCCTCTTCTGTTACCTGCTTGCTGGACTCTGGGACTGGAGAAAACCCCCCGAACTCCTTGCACTGTGGTTGAAAGTTTGATGTAAAGGCTTCGGGGGCCCATCTCAGATCCATTATCTAGTCAGCTAGTGGGATCATCAGAGACGAGAGCCTCTTGTGCAATGTGTGATCTTCCTCCCCATCAGACTCCTTCAGAGCACCGGAGAAGCAGCAACCATCCCAGTCGTTGCTCCCAACAAAAGATAAAAATGAGGGGAGATGCCACCTTTCACTTTTTGATGATCCTAAGAAAGGGAGGAGATGGCCATATCACCCATTCCCGGTAGACATGCAGTGGGTCAGGGTAGATGGGACTTGGAGTTACTGGACCAGATCACTCCTCCCATTGAAGGTTTCATCATTACATGGGGCTGTGAGGCAGATTTCAGGGCCTGTTGGAAGGTGAATGGTGGGAGGGAAGGCAGGATAGTGGCTTGGTAGCTGCATGAAGTCCTGTAAATCACTGTGGTGTAGGTGGCTCCTGAAGGCAGGAATATGGCTTATCTACATTCTGCAACGCACCATGTAATTTTACAGTGCCATATACAAGTTTTATTATAATAATAACAAGACCATAATTTAAAAGCTTCACGACCCCTTCGGTCACCTGGCCTCAAGTGCAGCTTGGGTGATTTTCATACGTGTGGGTTTTGTGATGAAAACTTTGCACCACTCTATATAGTTGACAGAGACCATTAAATACAAGAGGCCAGATCCTCAGTTGTTGTAACTCAACATAGCTCCGCTGAAGTCAGATGAGCTCTTCCACATTGCACCAGCCGAGGACCTAGCCCAAGAATCTCAGCAAAATTGTGCAGACTCACAAAGATGAAATGTGAAACTCTGACATTATTTACTGTGCCCTGGTAGCTCAGACTGTGTTGTCCTAGTTTTTGTCCTTTGCAATGGCTTTAAAGCCACCCTTGGGTGTTATGAGCAGTTGAACTGGGCAGAGCTATCTAGTAAAAACATCTTTAGTAGATAAATAATTTCAGACACCAGTAGTTTGTTTGGTGGTGGTGAAAGATGTAGGGTAGTTAATTGTATGAACCCAAATTTTGAGGCTTTATCCAACTTGCAAGAGCTGGTCAGGGAAATTCTTTAGTCTCAATAATGTGAAGATTGGAGCACTTTTGCCATAGGGCTTTTATTTTTCCATGCACTCCTCTGTGCCACTAACATACCATGATGACAACACAAATCCCCAAAGTATTATTAGTCTCTGACAATACACTGGAGAGGTCAAGCACCAGCAATGAGCAGTCCCATGCAAAGGGCCAGCAGAAGGCATAGGCACCAGTTAAGTCCAAGTTATGCCCTATTTTGAGGTCTTAAATTGTGCGTCGGCCTTTTTGCTGGTCCTCTGCACTGGGGCAAATTTCTCCCATTGTGATCATCTACCATTTGTATAAACTCAACCTCCTGCGCTCTAGTACGGTGACATTGGCTGGATGGGATGGTGACTGGAGAAATTGAGAGTATCTAGCCCTTGATTGTGCATGGGGAGAGCATTCTTCCAATGGGTTCATACCATTGCAAAGAGCTCTATATAATAGGGTGACCAGATGTCCCGATTTTATAGGGACAGTCCCGATTTTTGGGTCTTTTTCTTATATAAGCTGCTATTATCCCCCCATCCTGATTTTTCACACTTGTTGTCTGGTCACCCTACTATATAAGTCTCCACCTCAACTCTGTGAAAGCCTCCAGACTAAGTTAGCACTGGTCTGAGCGAGCTTCTGAAGTAGCTTTGCTTTGTGCAGGTTTGATCCAGTTTTTAATTCACTTGAAACCTAAAGCACATCCCTATGATTTCATCATGGGGATTTTCGCCAGTACACACCTTCAAGGCCTTTGACACCTCCTTCACCTCTAGTTGTCTTCAGAGGGAGAAAACCTTGTGTCTTACCCCCTCAAGCCCTTTGGTTTCTGCAGCAGATAGCTGGCTGGCCTGCCTCCTCCTGTTAGCTCTCCAAGGTGAAGCTAATTGATCCAACCCTCCTCTAATTATTTGGGTCAAGGGGAACCAGCAGGCTGATTATGACCTAAATCTCCTACTTTAGCCTCTTCAGGAGGTGAGCAAGACCAGCAAGGGTCCTTCAATCCTGCCTTAAACACTTGATCATCCTCCTAACTCAGGGCCTGAAAGACACCACGCTGGACTTAAAAGGAATTCCTGTTCTCACATGAGAATTGTAATTTTGAACTGTCCCAGCACCAGAGGGATCTGAAGTCCCAGTTGAATGGTAAAAGTTGGGCCAGAGGAGAAATTTCTGGCCCTGCTGCTGTGCAAAAGGACTGCCTGGCACCTGTAGAAAATTCTGAGATCTGCTGTATGGATTTAGGTGGTAATGGCCATGATTTGCTATCTTCCTGTAGCATCAGGATGTAGGGGAGTGGACCAGCTGGTCAGCCCTTGAAACTTTAAAAGGGAAATGAACTATCTGGCTTTCCAGTGACTTCACGAGAGTTTAGCTTTGGGTAGAAGGCCACAAGCTGCCCCCAGAAGAATACTAATGTACGGAGGGGGAAGCACGGAGGGAAGCTTATTGTTGAGGCAAAGAGACGGGGGCTGAAGTAAACCCTACGCTTTTCAGGTTTAATGTTCCAAGTCTATCCTGAATTTCCCCCAGGTTGGGTAGAAATTGCACTGAACCTTGAGCTGAACTTCAGTGGCTTTTGGATTCATCGCCATTCAAAACTGGGAGAGAATTAGCTCATTTTGAACATTATTATGAACATTTTGTCCAACTCAAAAGCCACCCTGGTACATACAGCGAGCCAGAAGCTGCATGGGCATGTACATGTATTTCGTTAGACGTGTTTAGTGCTGAAGACTTCGGAGAGCAGAGAAAATGGGGCACTCCACATTTCCACCTCTGCCCAGTGCACTTTCATTTCATCTACCTGAACGATACAAGGAGCAGCCTGACTCTTCGCAGCAGAGCAGAGGGTGCACAGGGGTAAAAGACAGCATGCAGAAAGAGACTTTTCTTTAGTTGACTCACTAGAAGCCCAAGTACACTAGAAGCAGAGGGGTGAAACAGCACCAGAAAGTGCAGTGCCCAGGAGAAAAGCATATGGAACTTTGCACTAAGGAAGAGAGCACACGAAGAAAGAATGATGTACCAGAGTACGTGGGGGTAGGTGATGAAAAAGAGGAAAGAATGCATAGGGGAAGATGCATGAGATTTTCCTGCCAGTGGACAGAATGCCCTGAGAGAGGATACATGAATTGGCGCACCCAAAGGGACCATGTATTCCAGTCTAAGGGTACGTCTATACTTACCTCCGGGTCCGGCGGCACGCAATCGATGTTCTGGGATCGATTTATCGCGTCTGGTCTAGACGCGATAAATCGACCCCGGAAGTGCTCACTGTCGACGCCGGTACTCCAGCTTGGCGAGAGGAGTACGCGGCATCGACAGGGGAGCCTGCTTATTAACGTAGCTGAATTTGTGTACCTTAGTTTGAAGTGGGGGGTTAGTGTGGACCAGGCCTAAGAAAGAACAGTGCTTGACAAAGCTAAACTACATTCTAGGAGGTGTGGGTTGCTCTGTTTCAATGACTTCTTTATGGCAAATAGTGGCATCATAGATACAACTGTAAAATCTGAGTATTGTTTGTTTGAAGTATAGGCCTGGTACCATTTAAACTTGTGTTACACCAAAGTAAATCCATTGACTTCAGTGGAGGTTATTTACACTGATGTGAGGCCATAATCAGGCCTCATATATATCTCTAAAAACCAACTCGCTAAGAGGATTGTTATCAGTGACTGTGCTGGTACAAGCCTAATCATCTTCACCTCTTAGCGCGAAGAATCAGTGCTCAAAAATAGTCCACTCCAGAGTCTTTTGATTGCAAAGTGTTTCAAGAGAGGAACTGTATGTAAAAAGATGCTAGTAAAATGGGGATCACTCTGCATTTGCATTCTCCAGTGAGTTTGTCTCTGTTTTGCATTTACTAAGTATTGTTGCAGTAATTTCCAAAGTGCTGCGTCTCTTACATCAGGCATGATTGACAGTCCGGGAGCACTGCGCCTTGTTAAACAAACCTGCCTCCTCGCCGTGGCGGGGAGGCATGGGAAGCCAGAGGAGGGGTTTTGCACAGAAGACCAATTCCAAGGTGCAGTAAACAAGGGCATTTCTCAAGATTCCTGAGACTGAGGCGAAAGGAGCATGCAGAGGACAAAGTAAATATTAGTCCGGATTTCAGCAGCTACAAGTTAAATTAAAAAAATGAAAGAGGAAAAATTAAATGGCGTGGGAGTTACTGCTCCTGAATTTAACGGCACTGAAGCTGCAGGTCTCTCTTCCTCTCTCTGTGGCTCTCTCTGTGGCTCTTCTACAAACAATTCACAGTATAAATGCATTTCTGGCACAAATTGCAGTGTCCTAAGATTCTTGATTATAATCATAATAATGGGTTTCTGAAAGCCTGCAAGTGGTTCCAGGAATTATAATAAGGGTTTAGGACAGACGTGTTGTTTATATGGCGAGTGTTTGTTGCATATTAAACTGAGTTTAGCAGAATCGCTGGCTTGGTACTTGCAAGAAATTCCAAAACACACAATTAATTGAAACTTCCACAGAACCATCCTCCTCTCCATGAGATACAGAGTGGAACACATAGTCACTTCCATCCCAAGAGCAAGAATTAGGGCACAGGCTGTTGGCTAGGAGTGGTAAGATGGGATTCCATTTTGTTTTCCTTGCTCGCATGCTCATTCCTAAACACTTCCTCTAATTTACTAGGGGAAAATATGTATTTGATCCTTTTAAAATTATCCTCACTCCAGGGATGGAAAAGACCTTGGGTCCCACTCCCAAGCAATGCAGAATTGTTTCCACCTCTACTATCTTCTTCGAGTGACTTTTTTTAAGGGTCTAATTTTGAAGGGGTCAAGTATAAGCCTTCCCTTAAGAAACTATTTCCCAATCTAATTGATTTCACTGCTAAGAGGGTATGACCCCTCATTTGTAGCCTAAACCTCTTGGGTCTGATTCTCCCAACACTAGGCCAGAGTAATTCCTGTTGGCCCCATTCCTGCAAAGAAATCCAACAGCAGACCCTTAGGGCTGGTTTACACTGGGAAGTTTATTTGAATTAAGGTAGGATATGAATTTAAAATGCAACAAGTATTCCTGAATAATTCCATGTGTGGACGCTAGTTGTGGAATAAGAGGGTCTTGTCCCTGTTTAACTTAATCCACCTACTGGATGGAGACACGTTGACTTTGGATCCTGTGGCTGGAACAGGGTGCCCCACCGGGAAGAGTCATGTCGCCTCCTCTTCGTTGCTTTGAACCACATGACGGTGACTGATGAATCAACAGAATCATGGCTGTGAATGGAATGACTGGAGACTGCAGGATTCTGCACCTGGCTAACCTGAAGGAGTGAGATGGTGACTGGGCCTACAGAGAGGCTTTTGATGCCGAACCTGCTAGGCCGAGATAGCACCGGGCCTGTGCATTGCTGTAGCAGACCACTGGCTTTGCTGGTTGGTTGGGATCACAGGATGAAGGTGTTTAGCCTGGGTTTGAACTCACCTCCAGTACCCTCCAGGTGGATTCTGTGTGACTCTGAGCCACGACATTTCTACCATTTGCATCTTTCTCGTGGCTGCATTTACCAAGGCTGTGCCTCAGCGCTCCCATGGCCAGCGGCTGTCAGATCCCGCTCGGAGAGAGCCAGCCGCAGATATTGCTGTCTTCCCAGCTGCTGCAGACTGCATGTTGATCATGTTCCTTTCCTTTGTTAACACAATTGCCTTCACCTTTACATAAATCAGATTTTGAGAACACATTGCGTCTCTGAAGCCTTGGGACACCTCCAGGCCTCTCAGTTCAATGGAGCTCATTATGGAAATCAGCTAAATGCTGAGCAGAGAGATAAGTGCTAACTGTTTACCAAACCCCTCCACCAGAGATATACAGCAAGAGCTAATGGGAGCTCATTTGCAGCCTTACTCAGTCATTCAACCCTCTTTATCTGCTACTGTGACTAATCTACAGGGAGAGATGTCCGGGTTTGCATAAAAGATCTGTCTGTGGAGATCCTCTGCAGGGAAATGGGGGCTTGGTGGTGAGATGGGAGGGGGGAGGGGACAGTCTGAAGCTAAGCAATAAAAAGCAGACAACCCAAACCAATACCCCAGCTCCAAAAATCCTCGAAGTTTGCAGGTATTCAGATACAGAGCCAAACTTTGTGGCTGGGGCCCAACTCGACTAAAGAGTCACATGACCATGCAATAGCTTGGAGTCATTGCAGAAAGCGCATGTCTCCCCTGGAGGGTTATTGGTGTGGGGAAGGGGTTTGCAAGTAGGCTTGGAGAAGGGACATTGCAGCACTGAAGGGTGAGTGGCTGGGGTAGCTGATACTCATTATGGTGAAACATTGGGCCTCAGACGTCACTGCCTTGCACTTGTGGAGTAACTAGTGCCTGTGCAAAGTGAGTATGAAATACTACCCACCAATAGGAGTGGAGAATTCTCATCTGACAGCATTTTACCCTCCCACATGTCCATACAGAGCCAGGTGACAGGAATCACAGGAAGCAAGTAGATGAGAAAGGAGAATTCTTGCTAGTTCCTCTCTCTTGTGGACACCACCCCTGCATGAAGAGGAACACTAAGACCAGCATCCATGCTAGCAAACCTGGACACAGCTGGATAGCATGGAGAAGCCTGAGTTCTAGAGCTGGTTGAGAATTTTTCCCTGACACAATTTTTATTGGAAAAATGCCAGTTTGTCAAAACCAAAATTTCATGGAAAAGGGTCAGTTTTGACAAATTTCTTGACTCCAAACATTTTGGAAAAAAAAATTGTCTAAATATTTTGCTCTGACCCTTTCTGAATGAAAAATTCCAGTTTTCTGATTCAAAATGTACATTTTTAAAACTAAAAGTTGTTGATTGTACATCTAACTTGACATTCGAGAGACAAGATGGGCGAGGTAATATCTTTTAGTGGACCAACTTCTGCAATAGAAGCTTAAGACTTCATTTCTCTGTGGGCATGACTGGGAAGGCGAATGGAAGATTAAGTTGTCAATAAGGGCATGCCAAGCATTAGGCTGGAGTCAGTCTAGCTAAGATAAGCAAGAACACCCTGGTACTAGAGATAATGGACAACATAAACTATGAATATAGAGATCAGGTTATACATGAAACAGTGCGTAGACAGAGCATGCTGTACAGGGTTTTGTTCCTAAAAGGTAACCAAGCCAAGCATGAAGCACATGAGGAATGCAGATGTTAGTAAAGATGTATATAAGGTGTCAAGGCTAATTCCCCACTCAGGCACTTCAAGTGCAGAGGTTGGGGGCCCGCAAGGATTCTAAAAATTAATACTGGCCACTCCAGGCTTGTATTAAACTCCGAAGGTTACGGCTTTTCTCTGACCTTGGATTGGTAGATGCTACCACCACCCAAGTGCAGAACCCCTTTGAGAGCCCACGAAGGCGCACTTGGGAATTCCTTCCTGTGGGGTACCCTCATGCCCTTTCATCCCCCGCCCCGCTCCGGGGAAGAGCTGAGAAAGGAAAAAAAGGAAATCAGGTGTTGCCACCAGCTAATTAAACAACATGTACACAAACCTCTTAGACACAAAAATCCAATTCTGTTCTTTAAAAAGGTATATTTTATTTTAAAAAAAAGAAAGAAAATACATCTGGGAACTCAGGCTAGAGCTAGATTTTAAAAGAGCAACCACAAGGATTAAGCACCAAGAATAGCTTTCTTGGGGTCCAGCTTAAAGGTTAGAAGCAAAACAAAAGCACTGGCATTTAACACAGAGGACTCCACAAGCCATAAAGAAATAAAAGGGATAAACCTAATTGCATCTTCCTAGACATTTCCTGATCTACTTACATATCTGGGGTTTTAAATGAGTAGTTTCTAGGTATGATACTGATGATTTTTTCATACCTGGCCCAAGCTTCTAACAGCATAGCTGCTGCTCTCTCTGCTTCTCCCCATGAGAACAACAACAGACAAAAGGGGAGACGTTTAAATTTTAAAAAGTTCTAGCCTTCCCATTGGCTCTTTTCATCAGATGCCCACTCACTTCCGGTTACCTATGCATAGCAGTGAGACTTTGTAACCTTTTAGAGATAGAGCAATTAGAGAACAGCTACTAAGAGGGATTTTATACCTACTGGATGGCTGGGTGTCCATAATTTCCACACACACACACCCTTCATTTATCACATAAGGAAAAGTTTTTCTGTATAACTTTGGATTTGTGATGTACCCTGCATCCAGCCCCTGTATTTGAGCCTCGCCAGTCTCAGCAAAGTGCTGCTGTATGCCAAATAAAGGTACCTGACTGATTAATTCTGTAGTCAAACTGAGTTTTTGGGAGCCGAGTAAAGCACAGTCCTGAGGCATCCCAACACCTATGATAGTAAAAAATTAAAATAAAAAAACCCTGTTGAAATCAAAATGAAACGTTCTGAAAGTACTGAAATGAAATAGTGTTTGATTCCCCCTCCTCCCCCCCCCCCACACACAGATTTTTGGTTTGCAAAATTTTACAGATTTCAATTTTTTTTGTACCTATCCAGGATGGAATTTTTTTTAATTGCTAAATTGTTTGCGGGACAGGGAACCATTTTCTGCCCAGCTCTAATGATTTCCCTGAATGGATCAGCATTCCCTAGCATGACCACAGCCTGTTGTCCAGTTATTCAGAAGAGTCAACCAGCGTCATTCAGAGTTAGACATTATTACATCCATTAACACTTGTTAATGAATGTCTGTCTACGTTGTGGCGGGGGGAGGGTGCTGCACCCTTGGCCTAACTACCACTGCTAAAGGCCTTTACTACAGTTGCCTGCATTTCCAATAGGGTGACCAGATACCAAGGACAAGGAGTGGGGAGGTAATAGGTGCTTATATAAGAAAAAGCCCCAGATATTGGGACTGTCTCTATAACAGCTGGTCTCCGTAATTTCCAAGAATAACCTCATTTATAATGCCAGCAGCCTTTCCTTACCAAGATCATATTTTCTTCCCATTGTCTCCAATACTAATACCCTGCCTCTTTTCAAGAATTTTTCAAGAGAACAATTCACGGTGCTAGGGTGTTTGTTTGAAAGCATCTCCTGGAGGTTGAGCTGCGTCTGTGCCACAGTTCAAAAAGCCCATTTCCTGGCGCTTTCACTGCTGCTGCTAACCCCAACATTTTGAAATTGAACATCACTTAAAATTCAGGTCAAATAATCTCCTCTCTGCCTAACTAATTGCATATAGATAGAGGCAGAGGGGAGAGGATACAGCTTTGCAGCACAGCCTACATTCTCTGAATAGGTTCGCCTGGACATCCTCATGTATTAATAATAAAAATTTATGTAAATTTCAATATCCTTTTCCCTCCTGAAAGATGCAGAAGTGCTTTACAGACAAAGTACATGAGTATGACCACATCACCACTAAAATGCAGCTTCTTCTGGGGGGGAATGCAGCAGATGTCAGTGCACAGCAACACTCCACATGAATTTAGGATAGGAAGTGATGAAGGATACCCCATCTAATTGAAACTGCGATGGGAATTTGAAGAGGCGGAATAAAGCTACGTGCACTGGAATTTGATCAGGAACTTGGTTCTAGCATGCCTATTCTTGTGAAAAGTGCCAGGAGAGCCTCATTAATCCAAGATGGTCAGGGCAGGGGTACATAAGAACGGCCATACTGGGTCAGACCAAAGGTCCATTTAGCCCAGTACCCTGTCCACCGACAGTGGCCAATGCCAGGTGCCCCAGCGGGAGTGAACCTAACAGGTAATGATTAAGTTCATAGGGGGGAGGGATAGCTCAGTGGTTTGAGCATTGGCCTGCTAAACCCAGGGTTGTAAGTTCAATCCTTGAGGGGGCCACTTAAGGATCTGGGGGAAAAATCTGTCTGGGGATTGGTCCTGCTTTGAGCAGGGGGTTGGACTAGATGATCTCCTGAGGTCCCTTCCAACCCAGATATTCTAAGTGATCTCTCTCCTGCCATCCATCTCCACCCTCTGACAAACAGAGTCTAGGGACACCATTCCTTACCCATCCTGGCTAATAGCCAGGTACTGTTTTTTTTTTAAATCTCAACCTCACCTCCAGCTATGCAGTGTCTCCTAATGTCCCTCTCTGATATTAGTTCAATTCTATTTCAGATGGAATCACACCACTTATTCATTCACCTGCAGCAGAGTACATATTCCCTAATCACTCTCCCATCCAATTACTGACCCGCCTGATCTTACTCAGCTTGTGAGAACTAATGAGATTCCAAGCCCTGGCAATAGGACTTTCCCACAGTGTTCCGGTTTTGCATGGGTCTCCAAGCTGATTTTTATTATAAACCAATGTTTTAATAACCAAAGTTTTAATATAATTGGCCACTTGGCCAACCTCTGCCATCTGCCAGTCCGTGTCTCAGCATCAGTCCCCCGAGCTCCACGATGAGTTTGGGGACCAGCCATATTGATGCTGGGCCCTACTGTGGTATACTCTGGTTCGCAAGTGAATTTGGGGTGCTCAAATTTCAGCATCAAGCACTCCAGGCTCTAATCACGCCAGACTCCACTGAGCACAATGGTTCCAGGGGGAGGCTCCAGGTCGGGGCCTAGCACCGAGCACACCATAGGACTCTATATAATAAAATTCTAGGATTGTCCCTTGGAAGCCTATTATGTCTGTAGCGTCAGTGTGGAGTGACGGAAGCAGCTGCAAACGTGGTTGAGAGCTCTTTCTGTTCAGCATATCATCAACTTTAATCATCACTGGCTGTCACCATCTGTTACTGTCCAATTTTTAAGTTCTCAGCCATTTTGACTTTATGAATTACACCTGTGCAACAGCAAGGCATGTATCTATGCCATGCCAAAAGTCCCAGACCATTGTAATATCAGAAGTAACTCGACCAATCAACACTCTTACACTATGGCTAATTTGCATGCAACAGTTTCAGTGGTTGCATGCAAAGATAGTAGATTGCTTGGCCCAACTGCCACCTACATAAATCAACACAAATCTCCCAGTGCAACTGCCCTCCCCTCCCAACACAAATCAACACAACCGACACACTGCAGCACAACTAACACACACAATAACCCCAGACACACACGGCCTGTCAACACAGCACACACCTCTCATTCACTACTTGCACAATTCAACAAAAATCTACCAGCACTACACATCCACTCACCCACCCTCACTCATACTATGAAGCTATACATTTGAATGGCGATGCATACAGTTTTTAAATTCCCAGCCATTTTGACTTTATGAATTACACCCGCGTGGCAGTATGGGCTTTCGGCCACTAGTCGTTTCATAAGGAAGGAAGGGTGGGGCTGGCGTGAAAGATGTTTGGAACGTTACGGTGAGATTCACAAGGGGGACTTAAATGCTGCAAGGTTGAGTGTAGCAGCACTTAACTTTTTGATGCCCTGCTGCCTCGTGGAGTTCACAGCCCTGAGTTAGATGTCCAAACTCCTTATGCAATGCACGAGGAGAGTTAGGCACCTAAAAAAGGGAGTCACAAAAGCCAGCATGCTGAGCACGGAGCCCCTAAGCTAGCCAGCAGGAAATGCCAAGGAACGGGTGCGGCCTTAGCCCTGCCCCTCAAAGGGAGTTTGGTGTTTAACTCTACTCAGGATTCACAGCTGTGAATTCGCCCGCTAGGCTTCTAAACCAGCTTAGTAGTTTTGTTGTGGTGAGAAACTGAGAAGGCGGAGCAGCAGCAGCCTTCTCCCCCTCTTTACCCAAGAGTCCAGTGTTTAGAGCATTCACCCAGGATGTGGCAGACCTGTGTTCAAATTATTTTTCTACTTGATAAAGCACAGGGATCTGAATTTGGGTCTGCCACGTGGTAGGCGCAGGCCCAAACCACTGGATTGTGGGGCAGCCTCAGACAGGTGTCAGTCAGTCTGCCCTGTTGAAGCTGTTCCGCTGCGTATAGCTACTTAAATAACCACTGTGCCGAGACCAAGTGAAAATGATTCTGTTGCCCAACGGTTAGGGCACTCAGTTGGGAGATCCAGGGTTTAGTCCCCCTGTGCCAATGAATAGGTAAGGGTTTATATACAGTGCAGTAGCTTCAGCATCAGAGATTGAAAAAGACTCCAGTGGCTAAGGTACTGTGTGGTGGTTCTTGGGGTACCCAGGACTGGCAGTCACCTTGTTAGCTCCCTGCCTCCAGCAAGAGAGAGATTTGCTTTTGCTTAATGGGGTGTGAGCTCCCTGATGCTGCCAGCTTAAAGTTACCCCAGCCCTCTCCTCTAGGCTATGCCAGCCCTTACTTTGTTTTGCAAGTTTAACAATAGGTGCACCCCAGTCCCTGAACCCCATTGACGCATTCCCCCCATAGTGCCCAGCCCCTTGTCCGCTGAACATTCACAGAAATACCAGGTCTGTTGTCCCCAAAAGAACACTGTACATATCAGCTTGTGTGATTCAGTTCAGGTTAGCCCCTGACTGAATATCACAGCACTTAGATATCTTTATAGTGGAAACAAGGATTAATTTATTACCAAAGATTCAAGATCCAAGCGATAGTGAGTAAGGATATTGGAAACAAATACAAAATAAGTCATAACATGCATTCTAGAGACTAAACTTAACAAACAGGCTAACCTCCTCTCTTAAGAAGTTTATCTCATCCCCAAAGTCCTCTGGGGTGTTTTCAGCCAAGGCTGGCTGAGATCCCATTTTCATGAATGTAAACACACTGCCCGTTTACTTCCTAGTTTCAGGATAAGAAGGTGTTTTCCTTACCTTTTATTATACTCACCAAAATTCATTGTCTATACTGAGAGACAAGATAACCATCCACAGCTTATTTTTTCCTGTGTGCTGCTTCCCTGTTGACTTCAGATCTCTTCTTTGATTTCTTTTGTAAGTGGGCATCCATTGTGTTAGCTTACAATGCTTAATTTACCTCCTACAGAAAGAGAGGTGAATAAACATCTCTTGTGCAACAGAACACCTGTGTTTTTCACTTGTGCTTGTGACTCATCCCTTGATACAGACTCTAAGAGCATATTTTCAGTATACATATATAACTCCTTTTATAGTATCTGTACATACATTTCATACCAATAGTAGTGACCAGTGTGACCCTGGCTTTCATTTAAGACCTCACATGACACTCTTTGGTGAACCTGAACATACCTACCAGAATTAGAACATTCCTGTAACCCCCTTGCTGGCTTAGGTCACAACTATCCTGGGAGCTGAGAGTCCCCCCAATTCAAGTCCCTATTCTTCATCAGGCTGAGGGAGATTCCAACCTGCATCTCCCACATCTTGAGTGAATGCTCTAAGCCCTGGACTGAGTGTTATAAAGGAGGCACTGCCTCCTCTGATACCCTTTGTGCGGGTTTAGGCATACTCAGAGCAGACCTACCAGCTCAATCCCCTAAGGCAGTTAGGTGGGGAAAGCCTAGTTTGTGAATTCCACTGGGGTTTAAAGGCAAGCTGCTGGGTGGTGTCAGGACCTAGGCAACTCAGCGCATGCCCAGCTGCTAACTCCTCGGGGACTTTAACGGTGGAAATTTAAGAGCCTATGGGATTACGGCAGCAGGTGAACAGGGGTTTTGTGAATGCCAGTGGCACCTAAATGTTGGACTTGGGCCACCAAAGCAGCAGTCAGGTGCCTCTTTCCCCTTGAGACTGGCACCCTCAGTGCATGCTGAGAAGAGAGAGGAAGTCAATGAGAGGGCTACCCCTCAGGCCACTCCAAATTCCCAGCTCCCTGGGATATTGTATAAATAAAAGTGTGTCTAATCAACAAACCAGGTTGTCCTTTAGGTGAGAAAACAACCACACACTGTTTTAAAAGGGCTGGGCACTGATTGAATTTGGACAGCCAGTCAGAGAGCTTGACCGCCCTATTTCTATTGCCCATAAGAGCTCTGCAAAACTTCCATCTCAAAACTCATTACCAAGCGAACCTCACTTGCATTAATGTTCTGTTACAAACATGAAGATTAATTAGGCCACAGTTGCTAGGATTGGTCACCCTTCCACAACACCTAGGGCCAAGTCTCAAGTGAGCTCAGGCACGCTTGTCTCAAGTGCGCATGGGCTAATTCATGCGTCCCTTTCCACATTGAGAGGCACTGCTCTGGGAAGCAAAATTTTTATTCTATTCCATCCAACGGCCCACAGGCAGGACAAAATCCTTCCTCTCCACCCCAACCCACACAGCGCTAATTAGCACCGTGACCAAAACCTTTATAGCAGCAGACTAGGACAAATAGCCACGATGCCATTTAGGATCTGGCAGGCCTGGGCTAAAAACCACTATTTCTGGCAACAAGACGCTCCTGGGAAAGCTTTTGATATTACGAGGGAATGGAGCCACCTGAGAAGCAGGCTGCTTGCAATGAACTAATGTAGGCTAATGAGTCATCTGGATCTCCAGTTGGGTGCATGAACAAATCCAGCTTCCTCTGAGAGGGAATGTATAAATTAGAGCAAAGAGGGTGCTCCGGGAGCGGTAGATAGGTCTGCTTGCTTTGGTGTGGGAGGGCTCTGAATGAAAAATCCCCCTCCCCTCCCCATATATGATAAAAGCCTTTTGTAGTTTAGTGGCTTGGGTAAAGTGGCTTTGGGAAATAAATGCCCCCCTGCCCTGTTTAAAGAAACCACACTTCACTGATGCTTTAACCCTCCCGCGTCATGTAGGCGCCTCGGTCTTTATGCTACTACTCCAGCAGCCCCTTCCCGAGCATTGGGAGAGAGTAATGTTGCAATTTACTCTTCCCACAAGGGGGGGAAACCTGGACTCAACTGTGCCGGGTCAATAAGTCAAAGGAGGGGGAACGAATGGCTCTGAAGAAAAAAGCGTCCCTTTCAGTAGGGCAGTTTATCCCCATGCTTTTCTACCATGGGGAGATGGGCAAAACAGCATCTCTGGTGTGCCGAAGGGGGGGAAAAATCCACTCCTTAGTAAAGGGGTGGTTTCTAGTGCAATGCAGCTGCAATGAACAGTTAAAGCCATTTCCTCTTTTAGATACTTGCAAATATTGGGCCCTCCTCACCTAGACATCCTGTAGCCCAGAAAGCCAGGGCTTCTGCACATTGCCTTCAGGTATCTGATCCCTTATATCATGAGTCCTTCCTATTAATTGGAGAGGGGCACTGTTATCATGCAAAGATAGGTGTTGTGAGCTAGCCATCCTCCCCTCCCCAGAGCCAAGAGTAGCTGCAGAGCCAAGAGGCTCAGATAATTTGGGGGACGGTTCAGATAACTGTGAATGTTCATGTGCTTCTGTCAATGACACCCAGACTCTGAATTATGTTAAGTTTTGACCATTGCTAAATTTGACCTACATTGGGCAGCTGGGAGGGAAATGCCACATGGAAATTGGTGGGGGCCCAGTGAATTTCTCCAATCGGATTGTGGGGATCAGTACAATGGAAGTGAAGGATACAAAAGATGATTCAATGGTTAGCGTGCTAGCCAGGGTCTCAGGACACCTGGGCTCAGTTCCCTGCTCTGTCACAGATTTTCTCCATGACCTTGGGAAAGTCACTTAGTCTCTTTGTGCATCTGTTCTCCATCTGTAAAACGGGGGTGATAGCATGCCCTCCCTCACAGGGGTATTGACGGGTGGGAGGTATTCAGACTCTATGGTAACCGTGCCCTAACAGTACCTAGCTAGGATAGATACAGTCAGGATACATCCTTTAGCAGGGCCTAGTAGTAAAAATCAAATCCTCACTGACTCTGCAGCTATTCCCTATGCCAATGGTAGCCTGCTACATCTCAAAAAAAAACCCAACCCAACCCTGCTGAGAGTGAGATCTTTGCACTGTTTAGATCAGTTTAGATCAGAACTGACAGACTTTTCCTGCACTCATGCAGCAATGACCCGACCATGGTCAGTGGGGGTTGAGCAGTGCTGTCGAGTGACACAGTGCTCCATATTTTCCAGGCATTTATGGAAATGTGATGTGCATTTTTATGACACATAAAACACCAGCGCTTCTGCAATGGGCAGAGGTGGGTTCCAGGAAGAAGCAGGATCAGAGCTCATGTCTTGAGGCTTTCCAGTTTCCCCCCCAACAGTCGCCATCCCAGAAGGAGTTCATTGCCTGTCTTTTAGCGTGAAAAGAACTCTTCCCCTTGTCCTATTCTGTGCCTCTCTTCCGCAGTAACTATTTCCAGGATCTAAATTAAATTCACACTAATAATGTTTAGTATTTCATAGTCGTTTGTAAGGAGTGTTGTGTGGAAAAGTTAGGTTTATATTATTATTCTCATTTTACTGAGGCACGCAGACTTTAATGACCAGGTTCTAAAAATGCTGAACCTCCACATTTTGGGTCAGATTTTCAAGAGTTGAGCTCCCATTAAGGCATCAAAATAAGTACCTGGATTTTCGAAAGGTGTCAATGGGAGTCTGTCTCTTGACTTCAGTAGGATTTGGACCAGTGCTTGAGTAGTGAGATGATGGCTGAGTCTGTGTGTCATCCAGTCTCTGGCCTTCTTGATGAGATTGTCAGTTATGTCATCAGTAGTACTTTTCCATGTTGTAGCCATGTTGGGCGCAGGATATTGGAGAGACAAGGTGGGTGAGGTAATCTCTTTTATTGGACCATCTTCTGTTGGTGAAAGAGAGAAAAGCTTCCAAGCTTACACAGAGCTCTTCTTAAGGTCTGGGAAAGGTATTCAGAGTGTCACAGTTAAATACAAGGTGGACTAAATAAGGAATTAACACATGTTGCAAGAGATCATTCAAGGGGAAATGGAAAGTTTACAACTCTACAGTCTTAGGACAGAGGAGGGTTAATGGATTACTTACAGATTGTTGTAATGAGCCATATGTCCAGTGTCTTTATTAAGTCCATGATTTTTCATGTCTAGAAGAAATATGAATTTAAGTTCCCAGGCTTGTTTTTTGAAGGTGTTATGCAGGTTTCCTTTGACAATGAGGACTTAGAGGTCAGAGATAGAGTGATTGTTTTGTGAAAAGTATTTGCCCCTGGGTGATATAATGTTTTCGTCCTTTATCATTTTTCTGTGTGAGTTCATTCAGGAGCATAGTGATTGTCTGGTTTCACCCACTAGTTGTAATTGGGGCATTTAGTGCACTAGATGAGGTACTCCACGTGTTGTGATAGGTATGTGGAGCACCCAAGGATCTGGAAAGGTGTCTTGTGGGAGATATTGATAATTGCAGCAGTGGAGATATGTCTGCAGATTTTGGGTCTGATGTTATGGCAGGGGCTGGTGCCACTTTGAGTTGGTGGATCTTGGTGTGTGGGGAGATTGTTTGTGATGATGAGCTTGGCTAGGCTGGGGAGTTATTTGAAGGCCAGAAGAAGGGGGACAGGAAAGGAGGGGTCCCCATCGAGTACAGGTTGTAATTGTTTAATGATACTCCATGTGGGCTCCAGTGTGGGGCGGTAAGTAACAATTAGGGGTATGCGATCGGATGGTTCTCTTGGGGTTTTTGGGTGGCCTGTTCCATGAAGTGATCTACTTCTCTGGTGGATTGTCCTTGTTTGGTGAAGGAGGTTTTAAGTGTCTTAAGGTGTGTATCCCAGACTTTCTCCTCTGAGCAAATTCTGTGATATCTGAGTGCCTGGCCAAACAACAGATTTCTTGGTGAGTTAGGGGTGGTTACTGGATCTGTGAAAATAAGTGTGGTTATTTGTGGTTATTTGTGGTTATATAGTTGTTTGTAGGGTTCCATTGCTGAAGCTGATTGTGGTGTCCACGAAGTTGATGCTGGTCTGGGTATGTTCTAGAGAGAGTCTGATGGATGGGTGTTGGTTGTTGAAGTTGTGGTGGAAATCTATGAGGGAGTTTAGGCAGTCTGTCCGCTGTATCATCGATGTATCTCGGGTATATCACTGGTTTTGTGGTGCATTTGTGGTACCGGTATTTTTGTGGTTTTTATGGTGTGGACACCACCACACTTTTTTCATTTAGACAGACCCCCAAACAAGCCCTCCTGTTTGGACTCTAGGTCACTACGAGTGTGGGCTGGATTTGAACCAACAACCTAGAGGGGGAAACCTCTATAATCTATTACCAATTCTCTAATGTACCCAATCCCACAGGCAGGATATTTCTTATTTATATTGTGTAATACAGATATGCCTTGAAGACTGAATTCACACCCCAAATGCACTCCACTGACTTTCTGGACATCCATTCATCACCAGCTTCCCAGATTTCACTGTGGTAACTTTTGGTGATGTTTACCACGTTTGAGGCACTCATGTCTACAGTGGAGATTCCCTGCTCAGCCACCAGTGTAGCTAAACCAGTATAACCCCTCACATAAACAAGCAAATTCGCAATTTAAATCAATATAACTTACTCTGGTCTCAAACAGGTCCAAATCATGGCTCATAAAGGCTTTGCCTTTCTAGTCTGGATGGTTGTGTCAGTTGCAGCTACATGTTTCACAGAATAGACGAGGCCTGAGTCTCAATTTACATGCAATTGTTAGAGTCAAAGGCCTGGTCTACACTAGGCGTTTATGTCGAAGTTAGCGCCGTTACATCGAATTAACCCTGCACCCGTCCACACCGCGAAGGTATTTAGTTCGACATAGAGGTCTCTTTAATTCGACTTCTGTACTCCTCCCCGACGAGGGGAGTAGCGCTAAATTCGACATGGCCATGTCGAATTAGGCTAGGTGTGGATGGAAATCGACGCTAATAGCTCCAGGAGCTATCCCACAGTGCACCACTCTGTTGACGCTCTGGACAGCAGTAAGAGCTCGGATGTTCTGAACTGCCACACAGGAAAAGCCCCGGGAAAATTTGAATTTGAATTCCTTTTCCTGTCTGGCCAGTTTGAATCTCATTTCCTGTCTGGACATCGTGGCGAGCTCAGCAGCACTGGCAACGATGCAGAGCTCTCCAGCACTGATGGCAGTGCAATCTCAGAATAGAAAGAGGGCCCCAGCATGGACTGATCGGGAAGTCTTGGATCTCATCGCTGTGCCGTGCTTTCCGAGCTGCGATCCAAAAGACGGAATGCAAAGATCTATGAGAAGATCTCTAAAGACATGGCAGAGAGAGGATACAGCCGGGATGTAACGCAGTGCCGCGTGAAAATCAAGGAGCTGAGGCAAGGCTACCAGAAGACCAAAGAGGCAAACGGACGCTCCGGATCCCATCCCCAGACATCCCGTTTCTACGAGGCACTGCATTCCATCCTCGGTGCGGCCGCCACCACTACCCCACCACTGACTGTGGACTCTGAGGATGGGATAGTGTCCACGGTCGGATCCTCGGACATGTTAGCGGACGGGGAAGATGAGGAAGGAGATGAGGAGGACGAGGCAGTCGACAGCGCTCACAACGCTGATTTCCCCGACAGCCAGGATCTCTTCATCACCCTTACAGAGATCCCCTACCAACCCTCCCCAGCCGTTACCCCGGACACAGAATCTGGTGAAGGATCATCCAGTAAGTGTTGTAAACATCTAAACATTTATTTGTAACAGAACATGAATATTAACAATTTAAAAAATGGGTTTCTCATGATTAGTTTGATTAACTTTACGGTTCAGTCATGGGCAGTGCAACTATTGAAAAAAAATCTAGCAATGTCCGGTTTTGCATGATTGTCCTGCCCAAGCCGCTCTACTGTTTAGTCCCTGCTACTGCAGCTACAGTAAGATGCGGTCTATATGTCCGGGGATGGAGCAGAAATCCTCCTGGGACATCTCAAGGAAGCTCTCCTGCAGGTAATTTGAAATCCGCTGCATTAGGTTCTTGGGGAGAGCGGCCTTATTGGGTCCTCCGTAGTAGGACACGTTGCCGCGCCACGAGACTAGCAAGTACTCCGGAATCATTGCTTGGCACAGCATGGCGGCATACGGCCCTGGTCTTTGGAGGCTTTCCCGGAGCATTCTCTGTCTGTCGCTCTCAGAGATCCTCATGAGGGTGATGTCGCTCATGATGACCTGCTTTGAATGAGGTAGGGGAATGTTAGTGTTGGGACTGCTTTACCGTTCCTTTACAGAACTGTAACCGCTGGTTTGCAGCCACGCGGTGGAGGCGGGAGAGGGGCAGCCGAAAGGGATCGTTCCCGGGGACAGCCGCGAGGGTGTGGCACAGGAGCAGACTTCCTGCTTGCCGGATTGCTGGCAGCAGGGACCGACATTGATTTCAATGTGAAATGAGGCCATTGCTAATATTAAAGTTTTAAGCTGCCACGAATCTACGGCTTACCATGTCTGCGTGCAAGAGCAATTCCGTTGTCCTGACACGGTTCTCAAATGTGCTCTGCAAAACCCCAGACACTGAATGCGAAGGCCGAGAATTCGACCTTGTGCTGAGTGCGCATGTGATAGGTGCTGTGCATGGTCCTGTTCACAGAGAAAGACTATGTTCTTTGTTCACAACTACATTTATCTTTCTGAGGAATTCACTCCCTTTTTCCCATTCCCACAGCCCCATCTGCGACTGTCTCACAACCTAGCCTGTCATCACACTCCCAGAGGCTAGGGAGGATTAGGCATAAGAAGAAGAGGACACGGGAGGACATGTTCTCAGAGCTTATAGCCTGCTCCAGAGCCCAGGCAGCACAGCAGACCCAGTGGTGGGAGAACTTGACCCGAATGCACCAAGCCAACATGGATCGGGAGGAGAGGTGGCGTCAGGAAGACCAGCAGGCGACTCAAACCCTGCTTGGACTACTGAGGGAGCAAACGGACACGCTCCGGCGCCTTGTGGATGTTCTGCAGGAACGGAGGCAGGAGGACAGAGCCCCGCTGCAGTCCATCTCTAACCGCCCTCCCCCGCCACCAAGTCCCATACTCCCCTCACCCAAAGTGCACAGAAGGAGAGGCGGCAGAGTCCCTGCTAACTCTCACTCCACCCCTGCAGAGAGCTCGAGCAGCAGAAGGCTCTCATTCCCCAAAGTTTGACAAGTTCTTTCCTTCCCGCCTGACACAAGCCCCCGTCCAAGTTTCACTTCCCAGTTCCATGTGTAGTTGATAATAAAAAATATGTTTCTGTTAACTACTGTTTCCATCATGTTCTTTTGGAGGAGGGGGGGAAAGGGGGTTGGTAATTGGACAGGACAGTCACCTTTGGCAGGGTACATAGTCGGGGGCAGGCACAGCAGCAGGGCACATACATAGTGCAGTGATGCAGTGACTACTTACCCTGGTTAGTCTGGGAGGTTGTTTTCATGTTATGTGGTGGGGGGTGGGTTGCTCTGTGACTTTGTGGCAGGGGAGGGCAGTTAGAGATCTTAAGCGGCGGTCCTTAGGCAGGATCACAGAGCCACACAGCAGGGGATCTGTAACCGTCCTCCCCCTGCCACAAAGTCACATAGACCCCCCATACACACAGTCCCTATCAGGAGGGGTGACAGGCTCCGTTGAAACAACCATCCCACCGCAGCGGAGCCTGTCAGTCCTTGAGTTTAGAAGCTGCATTCGCGCGACTACACTACACCCGCTCCGCACCACAGTCTGCGTCCCAGTTTTAAAAAATTCCCGCGAAAACAGTATTAAAGAAAACGGTGTGCTTTAACAAAGTAGAACTATTTTTATTTTGAAACGTGTGTTGGAAGTGGGGTGAAGGGGGTATGTAACTGGATAGGATAGTCAACATGAACTGGGTAAAGAAACGGGGGCAGGTTCGGCTTCTCTGTACACAAACTTTAAAGTCACAGGTTACCCTGCTCACTCAGGAACTTTGCTTTCAAAGCCTCCCGGATGCACAGCGCTTCCCGCTGGTCTCTTCTAATCGCCCGGCTGTCTGGCTGTGAGTAATCAGCAGCCAGGCTATTTTCCTCAACCTCCCACCCCGCCATAAAGGTCTCCCCCTTGCTCTCACAGAGATTGTGGAGCACACAGCAAGCTGCTATAACAATGGGGATATTGGTTTCGCTGAGATCACAGCGAGTCAGCAAGCTTCTCCATCTCCCCTTGAGACGTCCAAAAGCACACTCCACCACCATTCTGCACCTGCTCAGCCGGTAGTTGAAGAGTTCTTTTTCAGTGTCCAGGGCACCTGTATAGGGCTTCATGAGCCAGGGCATTAGCGGGTAGGCTGGGTCCCCGAGGATGACTATAGGCATCTCCACATCCCCAACAGTTATTTTGTGGTCCGGGAAGTAAATACCTTGCTGCAGCCGTCTAAACAGACCAGAGTTCCTGAAAACACGAGCGTCATGAACCTTGCCCGGCCATCCCACGTAGATGTTGGTAAAACGTCCCCTGTGGTCCACCAGTGCTTGCAGCACCATGGAAAAGTAGCCCTTTCTGTTAATGTACTGGCTGGCCTGGTGTTCCGGTGCCAGGATAGGGATGTGAGTTCCATCTATGGCCCCACCGCAGTTTGGGAATCCCATCGCTGCGAAGCCATCTATGATCGCCTCCAAGTTTCCCAGGGTCACTACCTTTGGCAGCAGTACATCAACGATTGCCTTGGCTACTTGCATCACAACAACCCCCACGGTAGATTTGCCCACCCCAAACTGGTTCGCGACTGACCGGTAGCTGTCTGGCGTTGCAAGCTTCCAGAGGGCTATGGCCACTCGCTTCTGGACAGTCAGGGCTGCTCGCATCCGGGTGTCATTGCGCTTCAGGGCAGGGGACAGCAACTCACAAAGTTCAAGGAAAGTTCCCTTCCGCATGCGGAAGTTTCGCAGCCACTGTGATTCATCCCAGACCTGCAGCACTATGCGGTCCCACCACTCAGTGCTTGTTTCCCGTGCCCAGAATCGCCGTTTCACAGCATCAACATGACCCATTGCCACCGTGATGTCCTCGGCGCTGGGTCCCCTGCTTTCTGAGAGGTCTGTGCTACTCTCAGACTTCAGGCCATCACCGCGTTGACGTAGCCTCCTCGCCTGACTTTTCTGCATCTGCCTCAGGGCAACCTGTATGATAAGCTGCGAGGCGTTGAGAGCGGCCACAACTGCAGCGATGGTTGCAGCGGGCTCCATGCTCACAGTGCTGTGGCGTCCGCGCTGTCAATGACTGGAAAAGTGCGCGAAATGATTTCCCGCCGGCGCTTTCAGGGAGGGAGGGAGGGCGGGAGTGATGGACGGATGACGACAGTTACCCAAAAGCACCCTGGCCCCTTTTTTTTTTACCCAGAAGGCATTTGCAGCTCCACCCAGAATTCCAATGGGCGGCGGGGACTCCGGGAACTGTGGGATAGCTGCCCTCAGTGCACCGCTTCCAATGTCGACGCTTTCCCCGTTAGTGTGGACTCACAAAGTCGAATTACTGTCCTTAGTGTGGACACACACGTTCGACTTTGCAATATCGATTCCAAAAATTCGATTTAAGTAAAATCGAACTACTCTCGTAGTGTAGACAAGGCCAAAAACAACTTCTCCAGGACTAAACCAGTCAAAACTGTTTAGCGCTGGGCAACGTGGCGAATAGGACAGATGTTTGGGTGAAAGAAACCACTCCATATAAAAATCAGCCACAATGTTAGGGCCTGATCCATGTGACAGGTGTTAGTCACATTGCTTAATGCACTATGGGAAGGTTCTTAGATACCATTTTGCTGGGTGCACTGTAAGAACTTGCATAGCACAGACTAGAAGGAGTGCTTCCAAGAATTAAGTCTTCATTTCCACAGAGCTGCATGATGACCTTTGGTGCATTTCATGATGTGATCTCTTTGGAAAGCACTATATTACATCTCAGTCACTCTACAAATAACATCTTGGGATTATTACCTGCTGTTAATAAATGTGGTTAATCATCAATGAGAGAGTCTTAGCTATTATGCACTGACGATGTAATTTTATACCTCGCCAATCCAGAAAAATCGGTTCCATTCGTTTTACATTTGGTGGATAGATTTGGGGCCTTTCAAGGTTAATGTCACTAAATCAACTGCTAATTCTAAAGAATCATTTGAGTACCTGGTGTGACAGACCCAGACCAGTGGGATAAAGGAGTCTGGTAGAGGGCAAATATACTGGTCACTGGATGAGTAGTTTTCTGTTCCCTGAGTGACCAGAGCAGGGGCTGCACTAGAGTAATCAGGAACCTGCTAGAACCAGTTAAGGCAGGCAGGCTAATTAGGACACCTGGAGCCAATTAAGAGGAAGCTACTAGAATCAATTAAGGCAGGCTAATCAGGGCACTTCAGTTTGTGGTGCTAGTGTGAGGAGCTGGGAGCAAGAGGCGCAAGGAGCTGCTGAAGGACTGAGGAGCACAAGCGTTATCAGACACCAGGAGGAAGGTCCTGTGGTGAGAATAAGGAAGGTGTTTGGAGGAGGCCATGAGGAAGTAGCCCAGGGAGTTGTAGCTGTCATGCAGCTGTTACAGGAGGCACTATAGACAGCTGCAGTCCACAGGGCCCTGGGCTGGAACCTAGAGTAGATGGCGGGCCCGGGTTCCCCCTCAAACCTCCCAATTGACCTGGATTGTGGGTTCTTCCAGAGGGGAAAGTCTCTGGGCTGTTCCCCAACCCACATGGTGAATCTCTGAGGCAAGAAAATCCGCCAATAAGCGCAGGACCCACCAAGATAGAGGAGGAACTTTGTCACACTGGAAAGAACGTGCCCTTTTCATATTTCTAAGAAAGGTTTTAAATACTTAGATATTAATTTCCCCCCTAAACCCAGCCATTTATATAAAGCCAACTATGTCCCTACGCTAAAACAAATATGCAATGACCTAGATAAGTAGTCTACTTTACACGTAAATTGGATGGGATGCATTAACACCATTAAAGTCATCACAGTCCCAGTTAGTTATATCTTTTCTCATTAATTCCCATTTCACTACCAAGCCAGTTTATACACTTTTTTTTTTTTTTTTTTTTTGAAAAGCTGATGGATGATTTTGTTTGGGAGAAAGAAACCACTGCTTATAAGATGAGCCACCACGTTAAGGCCTGATCCAAAACCCGGTGAAGACAGTGGGAAGCCTGCCATTTACTTCAGTAGACTTTGAATCATGCCTTCAGACTGCAGGGTCCTGGTAGTGTCATGTCTCCCTACCTTACCGGACTTGTGGTCTTTAGAGCTGTCTCTGCTGGTTTCACAGGCCAGCTGAAATGCACTGGATGGGTAAGAAGCCAAATGTATTCAATATTGCAGCAGTAGAAAAGATTTGAGTCAATATGTTTAGATCCAGGCAAGAGGTGCTAGAATCCCATATCCCTATGGGGACTGCTGTCCAAGCCTACGAGAAGATATTGAAATGCTGAGGTGATGATCTGGGACATCTATGTACCACTTATACATTCTGTTAGATATTGAGGACTCCCTACGGGTCCGCATATTCCATTTTGAATGCAGGTTTTGGTTGCCTTCACTGTTATCTTTTGTCTCCATATTGAGACAAAACCTACAGGGAGAGACAGGAGACATGCTTGCAGGTCCTGGGGGGCCTTGGGCAGCTAGACCATGAGGTCCCACTTCCTTGAAGGGGTAACTGACAGAAAGCCTGTGCCCAGGAAGTGTGCCAGAAAGGCCAAGGGAAGAAGAGAGTGCTGCAGCCTACTCAGTCCAAAGGAAGCTCAAAAACACATGGGCACAGTGGGCTGGGACCCAAATATAGTGGACTAGTGAATGTCCACCTGCAGCTCTAGTAGGACTGGGCGACAGTCATCAAAGGAATCGCTCCTAACATCAGGACCTGGAAAAGATCGAATACATTGTGCTCTGCGGGGCGGAATACATTCCTGAACAAAGAGATAGATGGATCCACTTAAGCCCTCCAAATAGACCTTATGTGGATTGAACTAGATAGGTCTAGCACTGGCCTTTGGTAGAGAAGTGAATTTCACCCTGGGAGAAGCATGCGCATCTTAATTTATCTGATGGCAGCTGTAGTAAGCCTAGGAAGTTTGCATTTCCTTGTCCAAGATCCCAGCTCAGAATTGTCCTTTGATTACTCATCACTCCCCGTTAGCTAATCCAGATGGATAATGCCCTCCCTTCGGTTTTGTTGGAAGGGGTATGGGCAGAATGTTCATCCACACATCTATGAATTGTATTGAACAGTTTGGGGCGGATATTAATAAAAATGTTAATAACTTGAGCTGATTTCTCTCTAGCACCTCAGTTTTCCTTGTAGGGTTTTCAGTCCTAAGAACCCAGTACAAACTTCATTGTGTCCATGAAAAACATCAATGCAAGGGCCCTACAGATCCCAGGTTGGAGATGCACAAGCGAAGGAATGTTCCCCCCTGAAACTTCCACATGTTTTCCCAATAGAATCATGGAATGACTGATTGGGAGCCAGCAGCCCTACTGCAGCTCTTCCAGAGACTTCTGACCCTCTTCTTTACAATCAAGGGAATTTTGTGTGGCATAATTACTTCCAGAGTATGTTGTTTCCAAAATGGTGTGATACTGATCCAGTGAATGTATTTGCAACTTGTCTAACCAGCTCTGGATAAGTAATAGGGAGGGAGGGAGATTGGTAAGTAGTTTTATAAAAATATTATGAAACTAACTGAATAAATTATTTGGCAAATACTATTCCATTGGCTCTGGGTAAGCCAGTCACATTGGAGCCTACAATCTCACCTGCACAGGAGAACCTATGTGGAGGAGGATTCAAGTCCCAGAGGGTTCTGGAGAGCTGAAGGGATGCCCTCAGGTATATCATCTTGCAGGGTCAGAGCCCGTGCATGAACAGTCATGACAAGGAATATTCAGGCTCCTGCTTCCGGATGCTGTTGAAATGGAGCATCTGCCTACAGGATTATTAGCATTTGTTTCTGGTGGTGCCCACAAAATGCTAGGTGCTGTTCAAACACAAAAGAAGGCACCATTGCTGGTGTTTCCAAGTCCCTTCTTCACTCTTAGCAGTGGAGCATAGCAGAAAATGTGCTATGGTGGCTAAATGCAGTGTGTTTATGTCCAGGCTTTAGCCAGCACATTCGTCACACACCTTAATATCGAGAGAGGTGAGAGTTCACAGAATGAAACATTCGTTTTTTTCTGTCTATTTGTATATAATAAACTCTCACAGTTTCAGGGCAGTGTTTTTACAAAGTGAGTAAGAGAGAGAGAAATATTAGAAAAGATGGTAGTGTGTGAGAGAGAGTCTTGAAATGCTTCCTAGCAGAGCTCTGGGGCTCAGCCTCTGACTGAATTCAATTTTTTCTCTTTCTCTCTCTCTGCGGTGTTGTCTTGTAATTATTAGTCTGCCAGATGTGTTGATCTCTTGGAAAGATCTTTTAGCTCATATCCAGTATAGTCATTGCAGGGAGGGGGGCTGGAGATGTGGCTTCTGTGTCTCTTCCTGATTAGCAAAACAAAAAATGAAATGGGAAAAAGAACGGCCTTACTCTCAGGCGCTAGTTAACTCCTACAGCATCTGCGTGCTTTGGAGACTTTGTTTCCCTGCTTTACACAAGCCAATAGCTGTCTGTTGTCTCTGGCTCCCACAACCTGCTTGTCTGTGTGAAACCTGCATCTGTTTTAAATGGCCTAAAGGAAGGTACAACAGGGCCCAGGCGCAGCTGCAATTCTTCATGTGATATAATGGAGTCAAAGGCCTTGGGCCAGATTCTGATCTCAGCCACACCTGGGCAAATCCAGTCACTTCAGCATTACATCTCTGCTGTAACTCACCTGGCGTGCACCTGAGCACAGCAGTGTAAAAACACTCATAAACAAGCCCCAAGATGAACTCCTGGCCGCCCGGGCCCACAGAGCAGCCGGTATTAATGGCAATCTGGGATGATTTTCACCTCTTTGCTCAGAATGACATTGTACCATTGTGCAGCTTTGCCACACAGGACACCCAGTCTTGATTCCCAGCCTATTATTCCACGGGCTGAAAGGAATGTAGAAACAACCTACTCAGTCACGAGGGGGTGAAATGGGTGTGTTATACAAATCAATAACAGCACCCGAGGGTGACTTTAAAGCATGATATGGATCATTTCCAAAGCAGAGGTCACTTCCATTCTGCACAGCTGAGCATGACTCTTAGCCACATAAGGGGAAAGGACTCCCAGCAATCTATCAAGGGACAAAGAGGAATCTGAAGAAAAGGAAAAAGCAACTTGAGAAAGTGTGTGTGTGTGTGTGTGTGTGTGTGTGTGTGTGTGTGGGATTCATTCACTTTTGTCCCATAGCTGTTGGAAAGGTCTCAGGATCAAGCTCTCACTGTCTTTGATGATGATGGTGATGAAGATGATTTTTACAACACAATCTACAGAGGAGTAGGGCTGTCTTATTTGTTTTCTCTCCCTCCATGCTGGAGACACAAGAAAAGCCTTTCTTTATTGTGTCAGGCGCTTTTTAAAGTGAATTTACCAGTGCTGAAAGCCAGGGCTGACAGGCCAAGATAGTGAAGTCCTCTGTTTCTTCACAGAACCGGTACAGCCTAGGTAACTCCAAGGCAAGCTACCTCACACTCCAGCAACATGCCTCAACACTGGGCTGGAGATACCACTGAGATGGGAGTTCTGTCATCACGATCCATTCAGGGTTTGCCCTCCCTGCTGAGAGTGACACCCAAAAGTGTATGTTGCAATTAGAGCTGAGCAAGAATTTTCCAACCAAATGTTTTTGGTGAGAAAGGTAGTTTCCACAAAATTGAATTTTTGTACAGGAGACAAAATTCATTTCAAGTTTGGTTGATATTAATTTCTATGTCTCTCAGGGCTGCTGTGGTGCCTCATGGCATTTATAGTATAGGTTGCTTATGCCCCCCCCCCCTTTTTCCTCTCTGGGCCGAGTTCCCAGATCATTTCCCATAATGCACCATAGCCATGGGACTCCGATGAGGCATCATGGCAATTCCACCAGAGGGAGAAATCATTGTGCATAATGGGAGATATAGTCTGGCAAGAGAGCGCGGCCTGTAGGGGAAAATGGGGAAATGAGACAGCCAAACTACAGCTCCCATGAGGCATTGCAGCAGCTCAGGCAGATGCAGATGAATGTCAACCCAAAATGAAACATGTTGATATTTCTCTATCTAAATGCTGTGGAAGTTTCAGTTCCATGAAAAGTTTTGATATTTTGACATTTGTAGATAAAAACAAATGTCAAGACATCAGAATTTTCCAAGGGATGGAAACTGCATTTTTTGATCATCTCTACATGCAATGCTGTGGACTTGGAATATCCATCAGATGACAAACTCTTTCAGATAGCACTACAGATTTGCAAATACTGCAAAAGAGAGGTGTCCACATTCTCAGATCCCCAAATTTGCCTTCACAGATCCAGTAACCAGCCCAAACACACCAAGAGAACGATTATCTACAGCTAGGCACTCAGATACCACAGAATATGCTCCGAGGAGAAAATCCTGGATTCACACCTTAGCACACTTAAAACTGCCTTCACCAAATAAGGACACACTACTAGAGAAGTAGATCGCATCATAGAATGAACTACCTAAATACCCTGAGAGAACCTGCTTCAATTTAGAAAAAAAACACCTCCAACTGTACACTACTAGTCATCATCTACCATCCCACACTGGAATCCATACAGGGTATCATTAAATAATTAAAACCTATACTCAATAGAGACCACATCCTGAAGAAAATTTGTCCTGACCCCCCCTTATTCTGGCCTTCAAATAACTCCCCAACCTTACCAAGCTCATCATCAGAAGCAAGTTCTCCACACACCAGGATCCATCAACTCAAAGTGGCACCAGTCCCTGCCATAACAGATGCAAAACCTGCAGACATATCTCCACTACTACAATGATCAATACCGCCACCTACAATACTCTTTCAAGATCCATGGGTCCTACACATGCCTGTCACAATGTGTATACAACATGGTGTACTAACTGTCCTAATAACAACGAGTGGGTGAAACCAGACAATCACTATGCTCTTGAATGAACTCACACAGAAAAATGATAAGGCAAAACACCATATCACCCATTGGCAAACACTTTTCACAAAACAATCACTTCATATCTGACCCTTCAGTACTCTTCCGCAAAAGAAACCTATACAACACCTTCAACAGATGAGCCTGGGAGCTTAAATTCATAATTTTGCTAGACACTAAAAATCATGGTATAAAGACACTGGATTTATGGCTCATTACAACAATCTGTAACCCACTATTCCCCCCATTTTTTTCCTGCTATGACTGCAGGAGTGACAAGCCATTTTACCTTGAATGGGCCTTCAGAATGTGTTAACTGCTTATGCTAAACAACCTGTTCTACCATGTATATTTAGTTCTGACACTCTGAGTACCTTGCTCAGACCTAAAGAAGAGCTCTGTGTAGCTCAGAATCTTGTCTCTCTCACCAACAGAAGTTGGTCCAGTAAAAGATATTACCTTGGTCACCTTGTGTCTGTAAACATGCAGTTCAACAGAAACCACAAATTCACTTCAACAGCAGTCACAACCCCTTGTTTTTGTTTTCTGCGAACAACCAAGTAGGCATTAAAGAAAGTTTCCGAATGTTGCCTGTCCTTGTCTGCACTTGCCGTTAAAGCACATTCAGCACCAGTTCAACCGCACCCATCACCAACAGATGGTGTTTCTCCATGCCTCATCTGTACAACTGCGATAACGCTCCTTCCCTGTTTCACAGGGCTGTTATGAGGATAGCCTGTTTGGTGTCTGTGCGATGCTGAGATACTGTGCTCAGATAGGTGGATAAACAATATAATTCATGCAAATTGTAAAATTCACAAAGGCTGAGATTTTTCACTCTGTTAGATCTTTTTCAAAAATCCCAGCCTAAGCTGTCAGGATTTCAATTAAGGCTTGAAATTACTCAAAGGTGTCTAACCATCAGAGGAGTAAAGTTCTGGAACAGCCTTCCAAGGGGAGTAATGGGGGCAAAAATCCCTAACTTGTTCCAGGACTGAGATTGATAAATTTATGGAGGGGATGGTATGATGAGGTTGCTTACAATGGCATATGGCCCATCCGTGACTGCTAGTAGCAAATATCTCCAATGGCCAGAGATGGGACACTAGATGGGGAGGGCTCTGAATTACTACAGAGAAATCTTTCTTAGGTATCTAGTTGGTGGGTCTCACCCACACGCTCAGGGTCTGACTGATTGCCATTTTTGGGGTCAAGAGGAATTTTCCCCTACGTCAGAACAATGGGGAGAACTCCCAACAGTTATTCCCAGAAGTATTTGTAAAGAACCTTTTGTAATATTCTACCAGCTCTTCTACCGACCCATTTGAACCAGAGGTGAAAACCTTTACAGCCCAGCACCACTATTTGTTATTTGAATTGCAGTAGCATCTGGGGATCCCAGTAATGTAACAGGATTCACTGTGCCAGGTGCTGTACAAATACAGAACAAAAACACAGTTCCTGCCCCCAAAGAGCTTAGAGTCTTTGTAATAGCACTTCCAGTCTCCTGATCTCCTCAACTCCCTTCCCTCTGTGCCCTTCTGAGGGCCAGTGAGACTGACTGCACAATTCACTGACTTGTTAGACCGTGTAGTGCTTTCTCCTCCGCAGCAGGGTGCAGGATGCAAGTTATTTCTGTAATTTTCAATTTCTCCACTTCCTAGGGGACCTCCGTTCTCTAAATATTCACCTCATTTAGGAGGCTTTCCTGACAGCTCAGTCAGCAGGGATCAAAACTTTACAATTTCGTTAGTATGCTGGAGTGAAGACAGGGTAAATATTTATTTGAAGCTCTTTAACAATGAGGAAGCAGCAGCTAGAGCAGCTGCAAGACCCATCATTAATCTATATTAAGGGTGTTATAATATGGCTGTCCAACAGAAGCGTGGCTCAGTTCATCAGGTTAGCAGCAGTAGAGCTGGTTGGAACCTGGAATTTCCATTCCCTGGGAAATTTGAAAATTTTGATTTTTTTTTCACCATTCTGATTCAAAATAAACTTTTGAAATTTCCCATGGAATGAGAATTCTGGATTCTGACCAGCTCTACTGCTAACTTGATGGACGGAGCCAAACTTCGGTTGGACAGCCACATTATAATGCCCTTGATAAAGGTTAATGATGGACCAATCCAAATTTCCATGCAGGAAATCGAAATGACATTTTATTTTGACGTTATTGAAACAGTTCATTTTGATAAGGTCAAAATATTTAGTTTAGACTTGATTGACTCAGCTTATATGTTATAATTTATATAATAAAAAGTCCAAGTGTTTTGACTGTTATATTTAGAGTAACATAAAAGTTGAAATGAAATATTTCCACTTCATCAAAACAATTCATTTGAATCATTTTCAGAGTTGGATAAAGTTGCTATGTTCATTTCAATTTTGTGGGATCAGCCTTTTCTGACAGAAAAACATTATGGAGGAAAGTTTTTTACTCCCCATCCAGTGAGCAATGGGGTTTAGTGTACAGGGCACTGGACTGGTAGTCAGTGGCTTAGGCTGTATTTCCAATTCTATCACAGACCTGCTCTGTGACCTTGAGCAACTCACCTCTCCTCCCACCTTTTGTCTGTTTTGTCCATCCTGGTCTACACTCCCAGTTAAAACACATGCTGCACCAGTTCAGCTGCACCTCTAACCAACCCTCGTTATTAGCAAGGGTTTTGCATTTCTCTGTGCCTTGGTTTTCCCGTCTGTAAAAAGGAGATGCTAATTTGCTACCTCACTAATGAGGATAAACTCATTAGTCTATGTGAAGACTGAAACACCATTCACGCACTCTACACAAGGGTTGGATTTGAACCTATGATCCATTACCAGTCCCTGGAACCTACCCACACGTATCATCATGTTGTCAGCCCACAAGAAACTCCTGCTCCAAGATCCTTAACTCAAGAGTTTGGATTTGTGTACTCTAAACTTTATGCTTATCATCTGAATTTACACGTTAACTCTAATTTGAATGTCGCTTCTCTTAGGTGCTCAGGTAATATGGTGATGGAGAGCATATATGTTTAGACAGAGAGTTGACCTGTGTTTTATACAGTGGTTTCCTCTTCGGTTGCTCATGGTGGAGCGACCTGTTCAAATCATTAACCATGTCATGAATTAAATCGCTGAGTAAATAAAAATGGGCTTATCAAGGACACAGCAACCATTATATTAAGCTGATCTCTATATGCAGTAAGAACATTGGTGCTAATGAGCCACATGATTTTCCATTTGTTTTCCCATTTGAAGGGAATAGCCATCAATTTTCAGCATGAATGATGTTTTGTTTATATTAAGGGAAACAAAAAGCAAGTGTCTACCAGAGCACACAGTGTGCGGTGTTGCTATCCTTCAGCATGCAATAACCAGGAGTCGAGCCCCAAAAAATCACGAGACTGACTTAAAAATGAGGGTTTTTTTAAAATAAATGCATTTTTATATGCCTTCTGGTTTCTGAGCCTTTAGGTGGAACTCACTTCACATGCTCAGGTTTTTCTCTGCAATGAGGTGAGCTAGAAACTTACTTTTTTAAAAACAACACTGAAAGCTGAAATTTTCATAATCACTTGACTCCAGGAGCTGGGGCTTTAAGGAAAAAAACATGAATTATTGTGAATAGGGTGACCAGATGTCCCGATTTTATAGGGACAGTCCCAATTTTTGGGTCTTTTTCTTATATAGGCTCCTATTACTCCCCACTCTCATCCCGATTTTTCACACTTGCTGTCTGGTCACCCTAATTGTGAAACTCGCAATGAAATCACAAAAGCTGGCAATGCTGAGCACATATGTCTGTCCTCCAACATGCCACATCAAGTCTGTGTCACAAGAGGGCAGCTGCCTTTCCAGACATCAGGCGCCTAGAAATTTAAAGGTGTACTACAGAGAAAACAAGACAATCACGCTTGCTTTGCTGCATGCCTAACAATGCCACACTGGAGCCATGGACACCATTTCTTCCCACCATGTACCCAGCCATCTCAATGCAACTAGCCTTCACTCATTTTAGCCTCAGGCTGGCAAAGTTTGTGAAGCGTTTGTGTTGACAGGAGGAAGGGATTTATCATTAAATATTGAACAGATTGTTGCTGGTAACGTGCTAATGTCCTATGGCAGATGAAAGGATGAATGGACAGGGACAAATTCTACCCTATTCCAGTTTTACATCAGGTGGCCAGTTGGGACTGTCTTATCACCTGCCTAATTGGCACAAAAGGGAGATAACACTTCAGCCTTACCTCTTCTGTAGCCTTAGGGCGGGGTTTGCCAGGCCTGCAGGTGAAGGGCCTGCAGCTGCCTCCTCTGAACCAGCATGTCCTCCCAGTCTCATTTCCTAAGGGTGTTATTTCACTGCTGCCTCCCAGATAATGTAACCGAATCATTCAATTGAGCATAAAATAGAAATTTGGCTTCTTATCTGCCGGGAAACCAGCTTTACTATTTTCTTTCTGCAAAATACATTTTTCACTATCTTATCTTCTAATAAACAATCCCAGCTCTGCAGGCTGCAGAAATGTTCTGAACACATTTAAGAGACATATCCCCCCCCCTCTCCCTCTCCCTTTAAAACCTCTGTTTTAAAAGCATATTTTTAAAAAAAAAAAAAAGGATCCAATTTGTATTCCATCTTCCTTTGGTGAAGGTATATATTTTTCATAAGCTGTCTTCTGCTTTTGAGGCATCTCTCCCTCTACTTCATTTTGATTCTCATCTCTCTTTTTTCCAGACCAGAATTGAAGTACAAACTTTTTTTTCCCTCTACCCCCACACCCTCTTGTTTTAAGGTAAAGGTATTTCACAATGAAAACCCTCCCCTCCCTCCCTACGCCTTCACCCATCATGTAGCACTTGCCTGACAGAAGCTAAACGTGTCAGTGAAAGGTCAGCTATGAATTTTTAAACCCTACTATCTCACTCGGGCTGACATCAAAAGCATTAGCTGCAGCACTAAATCACAGAGCGGGAGAATTAGAATATGCAACAAGGTCTTGCTGCAGAATGTTACATCACACAGGATATTCAAGCGGCTCGCAGGCTCTATCAGCGTGTGGGAGCAGAACAAGCTGACGTGACATGACACAATTCAGTGGCAGGGGATGGAATTTGTGCATACACATGTCGTCCTTCCTGGATGATCTAGGCAGCTATCAAAGCTGTAAGGGCTCAAGGAAGACTGCTGGCGATGTATATGAAATTAAGCAGGTGTTGCCCGATCTATTGATTATATATTGATTATATTACTGATTTAGTTTCCCCAATTAGCACTCTGAAATTTGGTGGGTTCTTGTCCTAGTATCAAGGCCAGTATTATCAGAATTACTGTTTTGGGAGCCCAGTGGGATACAGTAATGGCAGCAACACTCCCATTATGGGAAGACTTATTCCTATCCCTCTGTCTTATCATCGTCATAACTGCACAGGCTACGCTGGACCTTAGGGTACCAAGGGAACTGCCATGTACTGGGACCTTTAAGACTCACAGAAGTATTGGGAGCATAAGCTTTCGTGGGTAAGAACCTCACTTTACTCGCATCTGAAGAAGTGAGATGCCCACGAAAGCTTATGCTCCCAATACTTCTGTGAGTCTTAAAGGTGCCACAGGACCCTCTGTTGCTTTTTACAGATTCAGACTAACACGGCTACCCCTCTGATACTTGACGCCATGTACTGGAGGTATCGCTAAGGATGGAGATTTAGCCCGGGATGCGGCTGCCTGGCCCATCCTTCCAGGTTGTTCTGAGGTCTCCTTTTCAGACCTCTCCTCGCCCAGGATTCAAGCCTTTCCCGCTCCCATCATTCAATTTCTCACTCTTCAGTACTGATGGTGGAGGGGTCAGAGGTCAATTCAATTCTTGCAGGAATCAAGAGGAAATTATCAAAGAGAGGCGACTGCCCTTGGCTCCGACAATTTCGGTTGACTAAGGCTTAATATCCAGGTCAGTGCCCTACTCACTCTCCCACACGCCACCCTCCCTCAGCCCCTGGTTCAGGTCTCTGGCTCCACCTCTCTCCTTTCATATTCCCAAATCCTCCAGCATTAACTCCCCATCTTCTTTGGCTGTGCAGCCTTTTGAGTGTCTAGACAGCTGTTTGTTCAGAAGGGAAGCCATGGGGCCAGCAGTAGAGGAGCCTGAAGCCAGGGTGTCTTGGCAGAAGTCTGTCTTGCTGCTACTTCCTTGCATGCTGGCAATGATTCCTGCCTGTGCCTTCGCACTGCCCTGGAATCAAAGAGAGATACGTCCCCAGGTTACAGACTTTACCAGTGATAGAACAACATGGAAAAATCCACATATATTATCCCGTTCCCTGATCATTGAGCGACTTGCCTGCTAAAGCAGGACAACCTCATCAGTACTCATCTGCGTAAAGCCAGCCAAACCACTCTCATGGTCCCAACACGTTGCCTGCAACTCACAAAGAGCGTTTCCATCAAGTTCAGCAATCCTTACAGAAGATACCTGATTGGCCTCTTTGCTAACACTGAGTCAGAGTGGATGGATGAATAATAATCAGGATGATTGGTTCAGTCTCCTGGGAATAGACCACACGCTATAGGTGCTCTGAAAGCTTCCTCCCGACCACCACCACACTGGGACAGCCTGAGATGACCCATGGTTTTCTGGTAGATATTTCCAAGTCTGGGGAAATCCCAGCTGCCTTCATTGAAGTCAACGAGAGTTTTGCCAACCACTGTGCACTGGGGCCAGGATTCTTCCCCTCAATGCACCTACCCTGATAGCCTCCAGCTGCCATATACTCTCTGTATTAAACCAACCTTTCAAACCACCCATACATTTCTGATCCCATCTCTTCATACTCCCTTCATTTTGCATTGCCATTAGAGCCATTTTTTTTCAACAGAACAGGTTTTCCATTGGAAAATACAATTTCATCTAAACCAAAACATTTCACAGGAATTTGTCAGTTTTGATGTAATGTCATCTCCAAACATTTAGTTTCAACTTTATTGTTTTGAGCCATTTTGTTTTGACTTTTATATCGTATTAATAAATTAATGTCACTTTACGTCGATATTATTTTTAATATTACATCATAATGTTTTGACATTAACAAAAAGTGTAGCCGGTGCCAAAATGAAAGGATTCAACATTATTGAAACAAAATATTTCAACGTTTCCAAATCAGAATTATTTAGCGTTTCTGTTTTGTGGAAAATTTCAATATTTTGACTTTTTTTTTCTAATTCAGAATGGAAACAAATGTCAAAATATCATGATTTCCTGTGGAACAGAAATTCAGCTTTCTGACCAGCTCTAGTTTCCAGCTGTCCTTCTGGAATCTCTCAATCCATCCATCCATTAGCCCTCTCTCTCTATGCTCACATCTATCCTCCATCCAGGTCTCTCTCTATGCTTATATCTCTCCATCTCGCCAGCCATATATTTCTTGATATCTCCATTTGCCATTCCAGCTAATTTTACATCAGCAGACTATCTACTAATGTTTGGAGGCTATCTAGGTGTCTCTTTGGGCACAGAGGTGAACAGGCATAGCTAAATGCCAGATGAAAAAGCTTTGCAGCTTAGATGAAAAGGTAACAGGACAATTAAGCAAGATTAAGCCTTGAAATATAAGGATACCTGGTTATGTGCCAGGCACTGCTCAGCAATTCTGTATTGACATCTGGGAATGGGGGAGACAGCAGTTTTATTGCAGCCAGGATTATGTGGACAACTGTCCATTCCCATCAGCAGCAACTCTGGCTTCTTCACACTGAAAAAGTGTACTTGTTCTTACTTTTGTTTTATCTGGCTCCTGCTTGCCTGGGTCTGTGGCTCTCCCTTATCAGTAGATTACATTGAGATAATGCAGAAATGGCCATAAAGCCATTCGTGTTCCTCATGGTGATCCCTACTGAATGCTTGCATTACATCATTGGTTTTGGGGGGTTTTATGGAACATTACAATGTAATGAACTCCTCCAGAAGGAGACGTTATGACATGATTCTGGTGAGAAAGGTGGCATGTGTGTCCTCCACACCTACATTAGAGTCGAATCATAGAACTGTAGGGTTAGAAGGGACCGCAAGGGTCATCTAGTCTAACCCCCACCAAGATGCAGGATTTGTTGTGTCTACACCATCCAAGGCAGGTGGCTCCAGCCTCCTTCTGAAAACCTCCAGTGAAGGAGCTTCTACAACCTCCCTAGGCAGTCTATTCCATTGTCCCGCTGTTCTTACAGTTGGGAAATTTTTCCTGAGATTTAATCTAAATCAGCTCTGCTGTGGTTTGAACCTATTGCCTCTTGTCCTGTCCTCTATGGCAGGAGAGAACAATTTTTCTCCATTGTTTTCATGGCAGTGTTTCAAGTATTTGAAGACCGCTTTCAAATATTTGATGTATCCCCACCTCTGAGCCATGCCTGCCCAGATGAAGAGATCCTCTTCTGGAGACACTGGGTTCTTAATGCTTTTCCTGCTGGTGAATTGCCAGGTGTAGGTGGGAAGAATCATCTTAGGCAATTCAAAGCTATAGTGTGTGCCTCCTGTTTTTTATTTGTCTGGAAAGGAAAAGACAGACTAGAGGCACTGTGGAGAGTAGTAGAAATTCCAGCTCCAATTAGAACACAATGCCTTCATGACCGAGGCCTTTCTGTCATCCCCAGAAAGGGGTATGTAGATCCTGCTGTTCTCTCTCACACCCAGTTCATGGACAAGCATGTTCCTTTGACATTTGTCTTGGGTCCTTGCACCTCAGTGCTATGTCGCTAAGTGCTGAGGGCAGAAATTTTGAAGCTTCTCATGTCTCCAATGTTATTGCCAGCATCATCATGTTATGCTAAGTCTGGATTCATCCATCCTAAATCCAGGCCCCACCTGTAATGGTATGGGATGGAAACTAACATGACCAGATGGGTCCAGCAAGATGTCAGCTAGTGAGATATCCCTGCTCTAAGAGGCAGGCACTGAAATATCACGCGAAGAAAAGGAAAAGGCCAACAGGATGGGACACTAAAAGAAAAACTGAAGAGGTTTACTCATAATCTAGTGCAGTCACCAATCCATTCCATGGCTGTTAAATTCAGATCAGGATTTAGGGAGACCCTGTGTGGTGATGCTAGATAGCACATGCTGTATCAGTTCACTTGGGCACTAGAGAAAGCAGGGAGAACCGCAGTCTCCAGCAGCCGAAATAAATAAACTCCTTTGGAGGCATTACACCTGGGTTCTAGCTCGTCTCCAGTGTTAGGAACAGGACTGATGGGCTAACAAAATGATTCAGCAACAGCAATTTAAAAAAAAAGCCTCAAATCACAGAAAAATGCCATCTCCCCAGCCTGCCACGTTTCCCTTTGCATTTCAAGTGTGCCTGACCCAGCGTGTCTGGATGCTGTCACAGAAGGTTCGCAATGCCCTGGTAAATACTGGGCATGCCGGGTAACCAGCTCAGCTCTGTCAGTTTTTAAAAAATACAGCTATTATCAAAAGTCACTGTGCCAGCAATTGTATTATTTATTATTTATAAAGCGCCGAGCGTGTGCTAGAGGCTTATGTGATTGTACGCTGAGTTATACCGGAGTTTCACAGGCTGCTACTGAATTACAATTTCATAGTGTTATCTGCAGCCTTTGCAGGGATGATATTACTCATTTACTCAAGGTAGCCAATCTCAAAAGTGCTTGAGTTTTAATTAATTAATCTGTTAAGACTAATGACCCCACTAGCAGGGGTTCTATTATCCCCATTTTACAGAGGGGACAATTGAAACACAGAGAGGTGAAGAGCTAAGTCCAACAAAGTTCTGAGCACTGAGGCTTTATCCAACAAAGTGCTTAAGCATATGCTTAATTTTAAGCATATGAATATTTTAATTTACTTAAATGGGACTACTCTCTTGATCAGGGATCGGCAACCTTTGGCACGCGGCCCATCAGGGAAATCTGCTGGGGGGCCGGGATGGTTTGTTTACCTGCAGCATCCGCAGGTTCGGCCAATCGCGGCTACCACTGGCTGCGGTTTGCCGCTCCAAGCCAATGGGGGCCGCAGGAAGCGGCGCAGGCTAAGGGACGTGCTGGCTGCCGCTTCCCGCAGCCCCCATTGGCCTGGAACGGCGAACCGCGGCCAGTGGGAGCTGCGATCGGCCGAACCTGTGGATGCTGCAGGTAAACAAACCGTCCCGGCCCACCAGCGGATTAGCCTGATGGGCCACGTGCCAAAGGTTGCCGATCCCCACTCTTGATAATGAGTACCACAGGCTCATTGTGTGCTGGGTGAAAATATATTCCTTTTTATCTCAATGCTTAATTTGCCAACTTTTTGTTTCACTGAATGCCCTGTAGTTCTTGTATTATAAGATGGGGGTATAGATGTTCCAAGCTACCCTCCATATTCCCTTCATTATGTGCTATCCTTTTACCTTGTGCTCTCTTACGCAAGTGCTGTCTAAAGTAAATAATCCCAATTATTTCACAGATTTATTCATAGATTGTAAAGACAGAAGGGACCATTATGATCATCTAGTCTGACCTCCAGCATAACACAGGCCATAGGACTTCTTTTAATTAATTCTTGTTTGAAGTAGAGCATATCTTGTAGAAAAATAGCCAATCTTGATTAACTAAATAGATTTAGCTTCTTGAGTCTTTCACTGTCAATCGTGTTTTCTGACCCTTTAATCATTCTCATGGGTCTTCTGAAGACCCTCTCCAATTTATGAACATGATCAACAGTTTTCAACCTCTGTTTACATGAGTTATTCCAAATTTAGATTCATGCTAAAATTCCTAAAACTTCTGGGTATTTACAAATGATTTCCCTGCCTAAATGGTCACAGTGATGGAATAACAGAACTTGATAAATATCAGCAAACTGAAGTAGCTATTTTTATCCACAAAAATATTTATGGAGCATATTTTTTATCATACTCTGATCAGCTGTAATATATACACTGAAGGACAAGGACATAACTGAGTCCATAACTCCATTCACAGTTTTAATCAGACAAGAGGCTGCTACTCTCTGGTTTAATGAAGTAAATGAGACCTCTGGTAATATCGCCTGTGTAATTGACATGGTTCTCTGGGAAACATTACACTTTATAATGAAAATACTGTATATAATTAGGATCTAATAGGAAGAAAATAGTAATTAGAAAGAATTAACTGAACAGATACAATCAAGCAAATAAAGGTTATTCTCTGGAGGAAACCCTTCGGGGTTCAAATGTGTACATCCTACGATCGTAAAGGAGCCACGGTAATTAAAGGTTTTTCCATTGCATAGGAACTGCCTAATCATGACTAGTGGAAGGACCCCTGTAAAGACCAGAATGGATTATTTAGAGTCGTATGTGGTCATGGACATTCTAGGGAGGGGGTAGGAGAGGACATATCCTAGCAAAAGTATAATATAATGGATCCTATAATATACCAGGTTAGATTATGGCGTTGAGCCTATGTTTGGCACTGGTGGTAAGGAGACCAGAGCCCCAATTCCTGAGTCCGATCCATCCTTTCCCACTCCCCTGGGGGGTCCTAGTGCTGCTGTTTGACGCTAGACTCTTTCAGCCCAATGCACTGTGTGTGTCAAATTCACCTCTGTGTCTGCCATGTAAATCCCATTTAAGATTTTGAAATAGGGCTTAAGTGTGTAGAGTTTGTGCTGGTCTTCTGTACAGGGGGGATTGTCACCCTGTTGGAGCACAAGGATCCCAGCTGTGCGTGGCCATGAGGAATTTAATCATGCATGGCTCTGTGCAAGAAGAAGGAAAGCTCCCAGGGCCCTCTCCACCCTGGTATGCTCATAAAGCGAGGCTGTAAGTAACCCATGTAATAGCAGGAAGGCTATCACACAAAGGAATTTTTGCTGTCATGGCTTCATGTTTCCAAGCAGTGTTTTCCTGATTGGTGTGAAAAATCGGGACAGTGGATAATAGGGGGTAATAGGAGCCTATATAAGAAAAAGACCCAAAAAACGGGACTGTCCCTATAAAATCGAGACATCTGGTCACCCTAAGCAGCGTGGATGCAGACTATCACCACACTGAGCAATCTGCGCTATAAACTAACCTCCCTCCTCCCCCCACAGGTGGTCTATATCATGGGTTTATAACATGGCTCTCTGACTGCCCCAAAGCGACCTATCACATCGCGGAGAGAAAGCATGCCAGAGCCCTGTTGCTTACCCATGTTTTGTCGCTATCTCAACCCCTCTGCCAGAGCAGGCAAGGGCTCATGCTCAGGTCACTGCGTCTCAGTAACTCATTCTGAGTGGGCCGAAGAAGCACCAACCATCCCAAGCCTAGAGGGGAGACAATAGGTTTCCTTTTTTGCTCTCCCCACCCCCATTGGAGCCATTCTGCGACAAAGGAGAAGTATCTGCTTCTCAGGAAAGCACGAGTGGCTGAGGCAGAAACACCAGATGTCAGCAAAGGGGAGTTAAGAGAAGAGTTTAATAGAAGTGAGGAGGCACCCAGCACATCTTCTAAGCAGAAATGATAACATACAAAGCTGATGAGCTCAAGGCTTGCTTCAGAGCTGCTCCGACCGCTTAACATTACTCCCTCCATTCTGCTCTACTTTATTGATCCATCTATTGATCTACCTATGCAGGGATTCATAGTGCAACTATCAATGTGGCATTTAGCATAGATCAGTGGTTCCCAAACTGGGGTTCATGAACCCCTGGGGGTATGCGAAATGTTACAGAGGATTCTCTGGAAAAAAATTTCCTAATGGCGGACAGAGCTGTCCCTAGGGACTCCACGGACAGCACGGGGCCAGCAGCCCGGAGCCCCTGGACTTCCAAGAGCTAAGCAGATCAAAGCAAGCAGATCTATCACACTGAGGAGATTTAAACTTCACCTCCCTTTCCATTTCTTATAAGGAGTTTTGGATATTTTTTGCTGTTTTTAAAATGAAATAGGCAGCTAGTATTGTTTTTAAAATTATTATAAGGAACACATTTAAGCTTTGTTGTAATGTGTGTTGTTTGCCTGGACTGCTCAAGACCTGAATGCTTGTGTAGGAGGAACTCTTTGAGTTGGCTTCTTAAATAACTTCATGCTGTTTCACATCTGATACTCCTTGATGAAACATAGGAGCCTTGTCTTATAACAGGCTTATTCAGAGTGATACAAGCTACGAAAGTGAGATCTTGGAAGAGTGTTGCCATTTTCATAATGTAATAAAAATACTGTAATGATAAATAATAATTAATGATAAATACTGTGTAATAAGATTGTCATAAAACCAAATTTTATATTTCCAAGATCACTGTTTTTATAGTTTATACTCAGGTAAAGGAGAAAATCCCTGGAAATATTCATTTTTAGGAGGAGGTTTGCGAGACTTGATATTTTAGTGAAAGGGGTTCACAGGTTATTAAAGTTTGGGAACCACTGGCATAGATTAATATTGACCTTTCACCCTATGACCTCTCTGTCCCAGAAATGGGCTTGAGTCTCATATCACCGTGATTTTACCCTGGTGTGACTCCATTGATCTCTGTGGATTCACGCCCGCATAAACCAGCTGTGAGAGAATGACTCATCCTTTTTTTCCCTAGCAACTTCCACCTCATTTCATCTTTACCTCTGCCTTCCTCCTACAGGTCTGTCTCACCCCAAATGGACAACACTGTGACCTGTTCAACAGGCACAGTGCCAGCTCTTGGAAGGAGCTACAGCTCACCGGTAGCTGAGAGGGAATTTACAGTCCTGGACTTCATAATTATTCATGCGGGGAAACCCCACAACCACGTGGTTTCTCATTGCAATCTATAGGACTCCACACATTCATATTTAGTGGACCCTATTGCTGGCTCAGGGTCTAAAAGATGCTTTGGAAACACCTTGTGGAAGCAATTAATAAGGAAAGATTAAGAAAATGAAATTGATATCTAGCACGATTAAGCAGCAGTGTGGTAACTATCTAAAGTATATTAAAATAGTAAAGAGCAGGCAGGAGTGGCATTATCTAGTGTGGTCCAAGTTACTATAGCTAGAAGTGATGAGATGAAGTTGAGTAAAGGAATGGATGTCTTGATGGGGGTCCCAGTTCATCAGGTTACTTAAGCTCAAGTCTAACTTTAGGCATGGAAGTAGTATCATTGGTATCGGTGGATTAGCTCACATGCTTAAACCTAGGCACATGCTTAATTCTTCGATTTGTAGATTTTAAGGCCAGAATGAGACATCAGATCATCTAGTCTGACCTCCTGTATATCACAGGCCAGAGAATTCCCCCTGTATTGAGCCCCCTTGATCTGAAGACATCAAGAGATGCAGAATCCACCACCTCCTTTGATAGTTTGCTCCAATAATTACTCACCCCGTTATAAATGTGTGTCTTATTTCTCATCGGTATTTGTCTGGGTTCAGTTTGCAGCCATTAACTCTCATCTTTCTCTGCTAGATTAAAGAGACCTTTAGTACATGATATTTTCTCCCCATGAAGGTATTTAAGTCTCCTCTCCATTTTTTTTTTTTTTTTTTTTGCTAAGTGCTTTGAAAAATCAAGTCCAAAACAGCTAACAACAAAGGACATTAGTAGAACTGGTGGATATTTTTTTCTAACTTTGGCAAAAATGTTGAACGTTCCCCTCCCACTTTTTTAGTCCCCACAGTAGTTTTAATTTTTTTTTTCTTATTCTCTGGAAACTTTGATGAAGGTTCAAATTTTCACCCCCAAAAAGGGGAACAAAGTCAAGAATGATTTTTTTACCATTTCCTCCCATGCTTTATGACCAGCTTTAACTACTACTGTATGGATTGGTCACCAAAGGGAAATATATGCAGCTGCATCCCAACTAGACTAGAGACAGCACTTAAAGAATATAGGGCTGGAAACAATCGTGTACAGGCGGAATGGGTAACTTATTCAGGGTGAAATTGTACGCTGCACCTCTTAGAGTCAGTGCAGAACTCACAGCCCTGGATGTTCAGGGGAAAAGGTGACCATTTTTGCCCTGCCAATCCTGGGCTGCTCACGGGGCTGGAGCAGCCCTCCAGCATAGCTTTGACAGTTTTCAGGCCCTATGCCTGTAAATAGCCACAATGCTGCGTGGAAGCCCCATAGCACTGAGTGATGCAGACTCATCCCTGATACACCCCTCCAACCTGCTGCCCTGCCTTCAACAAGCCCTGTATGGTCAGGCTTGGGAGGGGAGCCTCAGAAGGCAGCCTGATGGCCATCTTCCACATTGTCGGCATGGGCGGAACCTGGGCTTCTAGGGCCCCTAGCCCCTCTCAGGTTCTTTTACTCATGTAAAGGGGCCGGAGCAGAACCTCATTCAGATTTCTATGTGAAGCACCTGCAGTATAGGTTGTACACTAGTACAGCCTGGTGTCCAAGTCATTTAGCAATCCGAGCTACCCAAACCAACTCCAGCAACCACCACTGGTCAGTAATGGCACGAAAATAACCCCGCCTGCTTCATTTGGATGAGTCCACAAACAGTTGCAAAATCCCTTCGCGATGTTTAACCCCTTTGCTGATCAGTGCACCATGTGTGTGGGGCTAAAATGCAACGTGTCCCATGTATCTGTAATGAAGTGTCAACATTCAAAGGCATGTGACAACAGCCCACAGCAGCAAAGTGGATTAGTCAGTCACACTCCAGTGTGATCAGAATTAAAGCCAGATTCAGCTGATGGCATCACCATGGTTGGTGGAAAGAGAGAATGAGAAACTAAAGTGACGGGGAGGCAGTGTGGCGTAGAGGACAGAGCTTGGCCTTGGACTCCTGGCATCTGGATTCTATTCCCAGCTTTGCTGCTCGGTGACCTTGGGCAAGTCACTTTAACCACCCTGTGCCTCGGTTTCCCCCTCTGTAAAACAGAGCTAATGATACTGACCTCCTTTGTAAAGAACTTTGAGATCTACTGACTAGAAGTGCAATATAAGAGCTAGGTATAATTATTATTATCTGGTAGCACAGGGAAAGCATGATCCAGATGAGTACTTAATAGCCACTTGTGCACGCCAAAACTGAGATGAAGAAAAAACCTCAGCAAGTTCAAAGTTTGTAGTCTAATTATGTTCTGTCCTGTGGGTGCTCAATAGGGGGTGAAAGTAATATCCCTCAAACCACTCCAGATTATCTCAATATCTAACAAATTCTATGCCACTCCAGCAAGGAGTTCAAAGAAAAAGCATCATTAGCTCTGCTAATTACTGTCTATATTAAGTTGTCTAATATTGCAGATAGGAGAACAAGGCAAAGGACAATGTTTCAGAAACCAAGGGCCTAGCAAAGTATAACCTGGGGAAGGCCATGGATATCCAAAACGTTGTCCCTTTTCCCTGTGCTGCTTACTACAATATTAAACCACTTAATATGTAATTGCTCAAGCTTATGATGCCTAAGCGTTGAAGTCTTTGCAGGGGTGCTATAGGATTTTGTCAGATGTTTCTTTAACAAAACCTACCAGGAGGCCTCTTAGTATCTATGACAATGGTTTAATGGAACATACTTTCCAATAAAGGGAACTAATTGAATATTTTCACCTATCATGTAAGCGAGGCCCCAGCTGAGCAAAAGAAATGAAAATTATAGCAAGGCGCCATCAGGAGGAACATCACTGTAAAATCACACGTGACTGATACATCAAGGTTGCAATACTTTCCCCGTGGGCTTCACTGCTGCTTCAGTAAGTGCAGAGTGGTCTAGTGGAGTGTTTAGAACAAAAGAACGGCCATACTGGGTCAGACCAAAGGTCCACCTAGCCCAGTATCCTGTCTTCTGACAGTGGCCAATGCCAGGTGCTTCAGAGGGAATGAACAGAACAGGGAATCATCAAGTGATCCATCCTCTGTCGCCCATTCCCAGTTCTGGCAGTCAGATGTTTAGAGGGACGCAGATCATGGGTCGCGTCCCTGCCCATCTTGGCTAATAGCTGTTGATGGAGCTATCCTCCATGAATTTATCTAATTCTTCTTTACCCGAGTTATACTTCTGGCCTGCACAACATCCCTGGCAATGAGTGCCACAGGTTGACTGTGTGTAATGTGAAAAAGTACTTCCTTTGGTTTCTTTCCACCTGCTGCCTATTCACTTTCTCCACACCATTCATGATTTTATAGACCACACTATCATATCCCCCGATTTAGTCATCTCTTTTCTAAAATGAACAATCCTAGTCTTTTTAATCTCATCTTATATAGAAGCTGTTCCATGACCCTAATAATTTTTGTTGCCCTTCTCTGTACCTTTCCCAATTCTAACATACCAGAACTGCACACAATATTCAAGATGTAGGTGTACCATGGATTTGTATAGTGGATTATGATGTTCTGTGTCTTATTATCCATACCTCGCCTAATGGTTCCTAACATTCTGTTTGCTTTTTTGACTGCAGCTGCACATTGGGCAGATGTTTTCAGAGAACTATCCACAATGATGCCACAATTTCTTTTCTGAGTGGTAACAGCTAATTTACACCCCATCATTTTGTATGTATAGCTGGGATTATGTTTTCCAATGTGCATTGCTTTGCACTTATCACCACTAACTTTAATCTGTCATTTGGTTGCCCAGTCATCCAGTTTTGTGAGATCCCTTTGTAACTCTTCACAGTCTGCTTTGTTCTTAATTATCTTAAATAATTTGGCCACCTCACCATGCACCCCCTTTTCCAGATCATTTAGGAATATGTTGAACAGCACTGGTCCCTGTACAGATTCTTGAGGTTACCCACTATTTACCTCTTTCCATTGTGAAAACTGACTGGTATTTCTACCCTTTGTTTTCTATCTTTTAACTAGTTACTGATCCATGAGAGGACCTTCCCTCTTATCCCACGATTCCTTACTTTGTTTAAGAGTCTTTGGTGAGGGATCTTGTCAAAGGCTTTCTGAAAGTCCAAGTACAATATATTGATTGGCTCACCCTTGTCTAAATGCTTGTTGACACCCTCAAAGAATTCTAATAGACAGGTGAGGCATGATTTCCCTTTACAAAAGCTGTTTTGATTCTTCCCCAACAAATTATGTTTATCTATGTGTCTGATAATTCTGTTCTTTACTATAGTTTTAACCAATTTGCCTGGTACCGAAGTTGGGCTTACCAGACTGTAATTGCAAGGATTGCTTCTAGAGCTTTTTTTAAAAGAAAAACACATATTGTTTGCTTGCACCCAGCTTACTACAGAACCAGATCACTCTGTATCAGCAACCTGTCTTCTTTATTATTTACCATTCCCCCAGTTTTTGAGTCATCTGCAGGCTTGTCTCTAGCAGGATCAGAAATTAGTCCATAGTTACCGGAAGGTCCTTCTTGTTTACACATCACATTCCCAGAAAGCTTTGCCATCTTCCAAATCCATGCACTAAGGGCTTGATTCTGATCGTATTTACACTGACATAAATCAGGAGTAAACCCAGTGATGCCAATGGTATTAAACAGATTCAGGCCCTAAGGTTCTGATTCTGTTTTCACTGAAGTCAGGAACAAAGCATGGTTTCCATGCAAGCAGGATTGGACCCTAAATTCCCACAGGGAGATCTTCGTGGTCTCCTTCTATATAGATTGGAGTAAATTCCTGCAGGCTCCTCCTTCACACCTCCCCCTCCCGATGAGCTTCCTTCTGTTCACCTAGTTACTCTGCCAGATTCTAGGAGAGACCCTTGTTTTTTTAATAGCACATCAGATTCCCAATTTTCCTCCTGTCCTTCTCTATGCATTAAATTCCCAGAGGATCCTTCTGTTATTTAGCCTCTTTCTCTGTGTGCTGTATTTTACAAGGGCTCTGTCTCACATTCATCCTGTTGAAAGCTCTGCAGGGCTCATGCAAGGGGAAGCTCAGGTTGCTTCTGAACTCCATGTGTGACAGAATCAAAAGGCTCATTTCCTCATCCGTTAATCTCCCACAATCCTCTAAAGCTTCATCTGTTAAGAGTGAAGCAAGCAGGACATCTTTATTGTACTTTAGACTTGTTATTACTTTTCATCATTTTCTCAAAAGAACATAAGAATAAATCAATCTCCCAGCCCTAACATGTCGATAATCATTTTGAAATATTTAAAGTCCTCCACGACAGTTTCCCTTGTGAAAGTTTCACTCAGTTCTTTTTCGGGGGGGGTTCATGCTCTACTTTGTTGTCTTTCCCCCACATCAGATCTTCTCCTGTTGTCTTCTTTTTCTCTTGTCCAGCTGATTCTTACCCCACCACCACTTCGGGTTCTTAGATTTGGTCTGCAGTTTCATTTCTGCTGTTCCAGTTCTCCACCCCCACGTTTCCTTGGTTAGATGTTCACAATCCACCTCCAGCTCCCTGATGGTCACGCCACTCTCCGATGTCTTCTGAGACACTGACTGCAAGGAGCTGGTTAAATATCCAGCGCAAATTTCTGACTCTGGAAAAATCCCTCATTTGAAGAGCTAGCTTCTTTCCTGGGGCCAGATCCTCAGTTAGTGTAAGCAGGCATAACTCCTTTGACCTCAAAGAAGCTACACCGATTAACACTAGCTGAGGGGATCTGCCCTCCAAAATTATAGGATTCCTCCTCATTATCCAGGGCCCACTAAGCCTCCTCTTTCATAACTATTGGGCAGTCCCCCAGCTAGTGCAGGCCCGAAATGACCCAAGCCATGACTAAATTTACTGACTTCAGTGAGGAGTTCAGTCCTTGCATATAGTAGAAGCAGCAGGTAATAATATAATGAGATTGATACCATCCGTCAGACAGCAGCTCTCCTCACAGATGCCATGAATATGCACATCTGTATGAAGCTATAGAATGGCACTTTTTATGGGGCAGGGTCCTCTGTGTGCATGAGCGCAGGAGGTAGGGTCATGGGGTAGTGATATCAGCAAGAAGGCAGTTAAGGCATCTGCAACAAGCAGACAGTAATGCTCTCAATAGGGCTTAGCGTGGCAGCAAAAAGACACCTATGGGTTACGAGGAGCTCTCTGAAAGGTTCTGTCTTTCCAAATTCCACCTGGCACCAGAAGAGGAAGTAGCAAAGTGTAATGCCACAAACTCAGCTAGAGGTACCAAATGTTGCATTCTAGCGAGGGAATCTGTTCTATGAAAGGCCCAGGCAAGTTATGCAAACTAAAGAGTAGGACTGCTTGAAAAGTATCCATCTAAAATTGGGTTTTTGACAAAATGAATGTTTTCATGAAAAGTGTCTGCTTGCTGTAGAATACAATTTTATTTGGAAATGCTGTCACAGTGCCTCATGGGAGTTGTAGTTCTCTTGCCTCATGTCCCCATTCTCCTCTATGAGCCATGTTCCCTACCAGACTTCATCTCCCAAGATGCAGCACGGCCATGTAGCTCTCATGATGCACAGCCTCATGAGGTGGGGAGGTCATGGTCCATCCTGGGGGACGTAGTCCAACCAGGGAGCCTGTCTACAGATTACAATGGGAGCAAGAAGCTCCTAAACTACTGTTCCCATGAAACACAGTAGCAGCATTTCTGAATTAAAATATTTCATATCGTGGGGTCTGGAAGAAATATTGAGAATTTTGATTTTTTGCTGAAATGTCAACATTTTCCATGGGGTGGGAGAGAGGAATTCCAACCAATTCTACTTAAGAGACTTGGTTGAGCAGATGTAGTCTGAGATACTTAGCCCAAAAGAACTTCTCGCCCTTTTTGCCTGTGGCTTTTTCTGCTCCATATTCCAAGAACACTTTGAATTAGATCAGATCGCTCCTTGTATTCACAGTTACATGATTCCTTCCTAATGACTGTCTGTCTCAAACCAAGGACCCAATTCACTGTTGACTTGCACCTTGTGTAGCCACTAAGGTCTTGTCTAGACTAGGCAAAAATGCTTTTCCCCCCCCAATCCAGTTAGCTGAGTCTGGCTAGATTAACGCAATTGAAAACCCTACCTAACAATCAATGTTAGCAGGTCGCGTTGTATCTGCTTAGGCAATAACTGCTGAAATCGAGCTAAATGTGTTAAACTGTGGCTATTTCGGCATTAGGTCGGGTTTGCAACTGAGTTAAGCTGGTTCAATATAGCAGCATTTTACACTCAGTTTGTCCTGATCGAAGGCCTTACATTGCTGCAAAATGAGTGTAAAATACTTCAATATCAGAATGGTTGCATCTTAACTTACTGTGCACTTGTGCAAATGACTGCACAAGAGGCAAGGCAGTGGTGAATTGGGCCCTTCTTATCTGTAGGCCTGATCCTGTGAGATACTAATCTCTCCCATAAGGTAACAGGGACTTCGGGGTGGTCTCAGCACCTGTCATGAACACAGGGGCGGCTCTAGCTTTTTTGCTGCCCCAAGCATGGCAAGCAGGCGGCTTTTGGTGGCGCGCCTGCGGGAGGTCCCCAGTCCCGCGGATTTGGCGGCATGCCTGCGGGAGGTCCGCTGGTCCCACAGCTTCAGCGTACCCGCCGCCAAATTGCCGCCGAATCCGTGGGACCGGCGGACCTCCCGCAGGCATGCCGCCGAAGGCTGCCTGACTGCCGCCCTCGCAGGGACCGGCAGGGTGACCCCCGCGACTTGCCGCCCCAGGCACACGCTTGGCGTGCTGGTGCCTGGAGCCGCCACTGCATGCACAGACCCTAAGCCCATGTGTACAGTCCACCTGTCTGTAGAGATCTAGACAAGCAAAAAGCAATAGGCCATTTAGCAGGGGAATATCTGCATCCCACCGCATACAAATCAGACACTGGAAATTGATACAATGCGGGAGGAAACTGGTGGGGGGAATCTCCTGGCAAGACATTGTCACGTTTCAATCTTTCACCTTCACTGGGTAATGGGATGTGCTGGAACATTAAAACAAACAAACAGCTTTTGGTGTTTACAACAAATGTTTAAGCAGGAGAGCCCGAGCCAGAGGTGCTCCACTGAACATCTGGAGCTCTGGGAAATGATGTGATTACACAGATGTGTCACATTCATTAGGCGATAAACTCGCCAGTAATGAAGGTACGAAAGGGACTTTCATGCAAATTGTAAATTATCGCCAAAAAATAAAATGAAATGTTACACTTGGCCGTTACCGCGTTGCTCTCCACCCCCACTTTGGAATGAGATTCCCAGTGTAATTAAGGCACTTCGTGACGGGAGCCCAGAATCCATGTCCCTTGCTCATCTTCAATTGCAGACACGTGTATTAGCATTTGCTTCAAAGGAGAAGAAAGCATGGATGTGTGTGTGAATGGGGCACTGTTGACAGACTCTGGATTAATCAGCTCTGGCAAGAAACTTCAATTATTCCCTCGCCTCAGAAAATGCATGGCATCAGCTGTGTAAACTTCCTCCCTGGATGGCCTCCCCTGAACTGTCTCGTGGCTAACACGCCTCTGACCTGACTTAGTCAGACTGCTTCCAGGGCCAAGAGGGTAATGTAATGCCTATCACCCATTCAGTCCTCTCTGTTGTCACTACCTACAAGAAAGCCCCAGCGATGATGGTTTTCCTGTGGCATGGACACCCATCCATACTGGAAATTGGACTCTACCACCATCTCCTTTCATACAGGCCCCCAAACAGATAGAAAAATGGTCAGAAGATGGGGTTACCCACGTTGTTTAATTTTGGTTCAGTTCTTAGGAGGTTGCTCCTTCTTTCTGTGGCTCTGTCGCTGGAGCAGACATCTGGGAATTAGGACTCCTGGGTTTTATTCCCAGCTCTGGAACTGATTTGATGTGTGACATAAAATCATTTCACTTAGGGGCTCAGCTTTCTTCCCTGTAAAAAAGATCACACTGACGTGTCGTTAATGGTTGTTAATTAATTTTTACAAAGTGCTCTGACATAGGCAAGTAAGTAAGAAGTCTGATTACAGAGAGGATACAAATGCCGCACATGTTGCAAGAACATGGGTACTGAGCAGCCCATTGGTGTCATGTCTGGCTGAGCAAAGAGGCAGTGGTACTGATAGCCATATACAGGCTGGGAGTGGGTGGCTGAAATGTCCTGAAAAGCTCTTATCCTTCATCCAAACCAGAATATTGGAACAAATGAAGTGGAGACATCTCCTGAAGATCTCAGTTTTAAATGAGGACGAGTATCGGCAGAGACAGGGCACTCTGCAAGTTTCAGTTAGCTATAGGAAGGCAGCCAGCCTGGCAGGCTCTTGCCAAAAAAGTTGGCAATCAAAGTTTCCCAGTTGCGTGAGACTAGCAGGACCCCCTCCATAAAGTTTCCTCTTTATGTGCTGTCTCAGAAATTAAGCTTATATTCAGTTTTCTGTTTAGAACAGTCACTCTTCAAATCCATGAACTTCCTTCCCTCCTACCAATAACAGGCAAGTCAGATCCCCCAGCTTCCCAGGCGCCGTCCTCTAATAGACCTGCCAGGAGCCTGGTGGGAAGCTGTTTTCTCTGGTTGAACCTGTAATGTTTGAGTTGGAACAGGGCTGGCAAGAGGGCATATGTTTATATGATCTCACCCTTGAATGGTTTCAAAACATGAACACACCAGTCACCAGCATGGGACAGACAGAACATGGGATCTTTGTTTCCAGAAGCATAGGCACCCTACTTAGCATAGCCATCCTAAGGTAACAGGATACATTGAGAAGATCTGACGTTCCAGCCACTCGAGGAAAGGAGCTTACGTTCACCCACCCACATATACACTAACCACGGACGAACCCTAACAATGTCCGTGTTTACTAGCACAAGGAAAACAGACTTGGTGGATTTCATGGTTTTAGGCTTTTGCTTTGACAGAGCCCCAGCTTTTATCTTTGCAAAGTACAGCTTTGTAACCTAAAAATAGCCTGCCCAAGCTCCTTCCATTGAGGTGGCAGAAGATGAGCTGGTGACTCACAATTTGTGGTGCTTCTCTGTCAGCAAGATGAAACATTTTCCCCATAATCCACCAAAATGGAATGTTTAGGGGTTCAAAGGTCACTGGAAATTTCAGCAGCAGCTGGTCAGGGATATGATCCCGTTAGGGGCTCCTGGTGTGGAGGTGAAGCTCAAAGCACAGAGAAATGATAGGGTGGGAGGTGAGAGAGGGAAGGAGGGAAACCCAATAAACCAAGAGCTTTAATCTGTCAAAGTAATTTTCCTTCGTTCAGAGAGAGAGAACGGGAAATTGAATACAAGGACTTATGTAACCGCCTGAGGTCTGATTAATGCAGGCCCAACGTGGCCCTGCTTTCGTTCTGCAAAGTGAAGGGGCTGTCTGAATCCGTTCTTAGAGAATCTAACAGGAAAGCTATGACAGGGTGCCCTTTCCCCCCACCCAGGACAGTAGTTTGCAGTGGGGCCGTTGTGTTGAGCATGTGAAAGTCTGTGATAACCTGAGGGAAGGAACAGGAGAAAGGACAAGTCCCTGCTGGATTCTAGGATTAACGTTAACTAGACAGCTGCTCACTTGGCACCACATAGTCCAAGAATTGCCCCCAGAGTCAGAGTGGCTGGCTTTTGTTAGCAAGAGAAATGGACAAAGAAGCATGTTTTACATGCTCTATTGTTAATTAGTGAAAGGCCTGCAACACACAATGCACTAAATTGTTAAGGACACTGAAGGCATCCCTGAATCCTGGCTGTACAAGATCTTTGAAATGGCAAAGTTGCCCTGTATTGAATGCAAAGGGCAGGTACTGCAGAGTAAGCCCCACTAAAAAGGGCACATTCACCATCCCAGACACTTGCAGCAGACACACTAACTTGTACTTAGAATAGGAGACAGGTCAGACCATGGTCCCTACAGAGTGGTGAAATGTCAAGGCTGAAATGCTGGTGACAGCATATCAGACAGGAAGACAGCAAGTAACAGTTTGTGTTCTACAACAATTCTTGTACGCAAAAGTAGCAGGGAATAATTAGGCTCGAAGAGCATTTGGACTTCAGTAGCCACCGTTTAGCATCAAACTTACCCTGGAGCTAGCAAAGCAGCCCTTAGTATTTTAGCCAAGTTCACAAGGCACCAAGGCTTCTTTCGGGAGCAACTTTTGCACAAATGTTTCTGCTCTGTGCTTTCCTGCACTAATGAGAGGTCATCTGCCATTTACCATAACTCAAAACTAAGAACAGGCAAGCTGGGTTCAGATAAAATAAGGATTGGTTTCCTCCATCACCTTCTCTTTTGACAGTCTCTGACAGCCTCTGACAGGATCTTGTCTTTACTCCCTTAGAAGAGTTCTTCCAGAGGAAATATTTCCCCACATACCCTCTGGGATGAAGACTGATGCAAAGAACATGTAGTTCTACAGTGAAAATGGCCTTCAGAGGCAGTGTCATCTAATGGAAAAGGCACTAATATGGGTATCAAGATATACCTAGGTATTATTCCTAGCTTTGCCACTGAGCTCTGTGACACTAGTTGAGTCACTTCCTCTCTCTGTTTCCTCTCCCACCTTTTGTCTGTCTTCTGTATTTAGCGGGTAAGATCTTTGGAGCAAGGGAGTGTTTCTTTTATGCATTTCTACAATGCCTAGAACAAAGGGGAGCTGATCTCTTTTGGGGCCTCTCAACACTAAAATAGTGTAATCATTTTAATAGTGATCATAATTATAAGCTTGCTTATGGACGTATCCCTGTCATGCTTACGGCCACAAAAATATCTTTGTGCTGAGACAAAGTTCAGAATCGATCAAACCTGCACTACTTGTATTGGCCTCTGGGTCAGAAGCCTGGACCTTCTCCCAGGCAGACTTGGAGCAGCTAGAGACATTCCATATGCCCTGTCAGCACCAAATCCTGAGCATAAAGTGATTTGATTTGCCATAGATTCACAGAGATCTGACCTTCCTTCAGTGCCTCATTATATTCAAATGCGGCATTGCATGCTCTTCATCCATGTCACCAGGATGGACAAAAACACACTGAGTTCTCAAACTCTCCATCAGTGCATGAAGAGGAGTGTGCCCAGACCCTACCTGGTGCCGCCCGTGGGGTTACCCTAGAGATTCGTGGATTCACAGGACTGAGCCAGGGTTGGGAATTTCACTACACAATGTTTGCTATGACACCATCAACCAGAGTCCTCCTATGGTGCCATGGTCCTCAATGGACTGTGTGTGTCTGATTATGCTGATTATGGGCGCCGTGTTTGTTGCCACTGAGTGACTCCAGATCAGATGTGTTCACGTCACAAGTTCAAACTATGCATTTTTCTAACGAGCAGGCCTGCATTCTCTGAGAGTCAGAATTCTTTCCTTCTCATGTATCATCATCCATAATAAAGACACAGCAGATTAAATTCTGCCCTCAGTTTACACCTGTGTAGCCCCATTGTCATCAGTGGGGATCCACAGCTGTGACTCAGGACGAGATTTGGCCCTACAGTGAGGCCATGATAAATAATTCTGTTGATCATAGATGAGGCAGGAGGGACACCAGGTCACACACCCATAGCTGTGCTGGCGCGACAGTGCTCACAGACATCAAAAGCAGCATACACGTGTTTCAATCAGCAACAAAACCAGCTATGTCTCTCAATACACAGAAGAAGCAGATTTGCTGAGTCGGGAGAGTCTCTGCATGGTTTCTTTTCAGACCAGAGCCCCAGTTTAAACAGGAACCACCCTGAAACTAGGCAACAGCTCCAGTTCACTCTGCAGGCTTAAATATCCCCTTTGGTGACATGAGGAAGGTGTAAAACACAGTGATTAAGTCCCCAGTGTGGGGGATAGGGTATCATTCCACATGGTGAGCCCTGTCAGAGACAATTGACAATCCCCATGGATGCATGCAGAACGACCTGCTTTTTCCAAGACCCACCAGTCAGATAGTGCAGCCTCAGCCCCTCTAGAATGTTCCGCTGGCTTTGTGTTTGGGGTGTTAAAAACTGCATTGCTCCATGACTTTGACAGCCATGAATGCTGTGCTAGCAAAACCGAGCTGTTAGCGTACGTGTGAAAAAGGATCCCAGAGCTTTATATGATGAAAATGGCTAAATGTGAGGTTTGGAATATATTTGAGTTTGTGTGTGTGTTTGTAGATAGATAGATATGTGTATATATGTGTGTCTATGTACATATATATGTAAATAGGTGTGTTTATGCCTAGATATGTGTGTGCATTTTATCTATGTAAGTGCGTTTTTATGTGTGTGACTGTATATATGTGTGTGTATATATGCATGTATGTGTGTAATCTATTTATCTATCTACTTCTTTGTGTGGCTATGTGCATGTAACGTGAGTAATAGTGTGTTCAAATTCCAAGAGTGTACAGACAAGGGCTTTAGAATGCAATGGTTAGCCTGGTGAGTAGGCACCCTAGCTTTCAGTCTGGGGTGCATCACTCACATCACATCACACTCAATGATTTTAACGACAAGGCCACGTTAGCAGGAGCTGTTGCCTAATGAGCACCCTCGGCGCTCTGGCTGCTGGCCTGCTTCCGCTCATTCCTGTCAGGGCAGGGTTAGTGTCTCTTTTAATTTTATCTTGGCACATTCTCTTAAAGACCCGCTGACACCTCGTTGGGGAACTTTGCAAAAAGAAAAAATAATCCAGTGCACAAGGTGATTGACACCGGTAGGTGGTATATCATGTGCATTCCTCTTCCCCTCATCATTAATAAGAACTTCCATCAAGACAAGCTCTCGGAGTCTTCAGGGTTCCTAGAATTTAGAGCTAGATATGACCTAGTAGTTCACCAAGACCATCTCCCTTCCAGTTTGGGATTATTCCCTATTGCACATTTAGTGATGGTTTGTCCAATCTAATTATCCATCCCTGATGCTGACAGCATGGAGCTCATTTTGTGAACTTCACCGTTTATTTTTTTCCTATGGGAAGGTGGTGTGGGCAGCTCATGGGATTCAGAGCACTAGGCCCAACTCCATAAACCCTTAAACATGGCAGCCTTCCCGCCACTAACTTCAACGGGACTGCTCAGCTGAAAGAGGGTTTATAGAATGATGCTTCTAAATTGGAGTTTGTGACTCTTTTTATGCTGTAACCTAAACCCTTGTTTATTTTGAAAGGGTGACTCTAGTTTAAGAAAAATGTTTCTCTAGATAAAGGGAAGTCTGTGCTGTGTATTAGGAATAGAAGAATCTCACACACATACACACCCTGATATTGGCTGACAGGCAGCTACACCTTCTGCTCCATTTTCATTGTGTTCCTTCTCCTGGAACATGTTTAGAGTGTTTTATAATGTCACATCAGGGCTACAATAACAATTCTCTTCCAGGCTCTTCTACCACCTGTGAGGGTTTATCAGGGTGCCCAGGACTGTGAGTCACCTTGTTACCCCTTTGCCTCAGCAAGAGAGACCTGCCCATGTTTAGCTGGATGTCAGTTCCCTGATACCCAAGTCTGTTAGCTACCTAAACAATCTCCTCAAGGCTCTGCCAACCCTCACTCTGCCTTGCAGGTAACAATAGGTATATCCCAACCCCCGAGCCTCTCTGAAAGAGTCCCCCTGTAGTATCCAGTACCTGTCACTTACAGGAATAACCAGGCTTGCTATCCCCAAGGGAACGGTATACACACAACTTGACTGGCACAGCCCAGGGTCAGGTCCTTTTAGCATCACAGCACGGAGATACAGTTTGATAATAAACTTACGATTGTTTTCACTCTAAGATAAAGATTTAAGAGCTACTGAGTAAAGATAATGGAAGCAGCAATGGTGACATATAAAACAAAAAGTATAACGTGCTGCTTAGCATCTCATCTCAACTCAACTCTAACAGGCTAAAATCCTTGTCTCCAGTAGTTTCTCACCTAAAGCAATCTTCCTATGTCACCAACCAGCATAGCTGGGACGCGCCAAAGTGCTGTCCTTTTTGCTCCCTCGTGGATGGACTACAAAAGTCCTTTTGAGTCTCCTTGTATTTCCCCAACTCGTTGTTTTGTCACCATAGTCAAGATGACCCCCCGGGTTGTCTCCACATACTCAGATGGACTCCGTATGGAAAACAGGCTTCCATTGTGTTGGCTTAATCAACATATGAACCTAGGCAGACAGGGGACTATACACCCCCATTGTCTAGTAAAAACTGGTTCTCAACCCCGCCAGGGACATGAACTCTAAAATATATTTTCAGTACATATATGCTACTCCTTAAATATCATCCATAGACACAACTTATGATGATTATGAGGCTCAGTAGGACACATGCTTTGATTAGACTCGTCACACAACCCGTTTTGGATAAATACTATGAAAGCAGTGTTTTATGTGTGATGAGTTTGTCGCGCCTGATAGGAGTTGCTGTTACAGAACAGTGAACCCTTTGCCAGATGGCACTGAGGGGCTCATAGGGTACCACCACCCTCCTCACCATAGTACCTGTGCACCTTCCACTAGTGCATTGAGCAACGTGTCATACATATGTCACGTTTGGGTCATGCTTTCTCTCATCCTCGCCCCAGGGTGAGAATTATGTGTACAGATAGTGTTACGGCTTTGTAGGCAATTTTTTGTTTCAATGTACATCCTGCTCTGTGTTTATATTAGCGAAGGCGGGTCAAAGAAGTATGCCTTGCATTTGGAGCAGAAGGTGGTGAGGTCTGTGGCGGTCCTTGGCTCTTGTGGGGAATTCATGCCACAGTATCAGACCAACCCCCTGAGAAAGTTCTGTCTCCCACACAGATGAGTTTTAAGCTAATGGTCGAAAGTCTCATTCCGGAACAATCATCCTCGTATTTCATCCTCATTTCTGCCCCATCTGCATCTGCCTCAGCATCTGTGTCAGTCATTTGCTATAATTACAGTCTCCTCCATTCTCCCCTCTCCCGCCCCCATGTCTCTTCAAATTTCCTCACTTGAGAGTTTCATGCAAATCTTTTTCACAATCACATGGGCCTTGGAGTGAAACTCAGAAACGTTTCCTTTTCGCAAGTTAACTCATTCCTGAAAGGTTCTCTCTTACACGTCTCCTGTACTCTTTAGACTTCGCATCTAAAAAGCTGGCAGTTGTGTCTATTGGGATGATTATCTTTCTCATGCTGACCACTAATGTACATTAAAAAGCCTGTGGCACTTTTACACAAGAGCAGGGGGTTTAGCTCTGGTGACCTGACCAAATCCCAGTTACAGAATAACATTAGATTCCTCCTACATTTTCAACTGGATATGAGATTCTTCATTTCCTGTCCCAAACATTGTCATTGGTGTGTCCTGATAAACAAGCAGCTATGGTCTAAACCATGATGGCTGCATTTATGGTGAGAGGTGTGACGCAGACAAGGATAACAGTAGTAAAGTTCTCTAGCCGGAGACAAGTTGGTAAAGGTACTTTTGGCCCCACTCAAAACAGATGAAAGAACAAAAGAATTAGCACAGGGGTCGGCAACCTTTTAGAAGTGGTGTGCCGAATCTTCATTTATTCACTTTAATAAATGAAGGGTTTCGCGTGCCAGTCATATATTTTAACATTTTTAGAAGGTCTCTTTCTATAAGTCTATAATATATAACTAAACTATTGTTGTATGTAAAGTAAATAAGGTTTTTAAAATGTTTAAGAAGCTTCATTTAAAATTCAATTAAAATGCAGAGCCCCCCGGACCGGTGGCCAGGACCCGAGCAGTGTGAGTCCTGGCCACTGAAAATCAGCTCGCGTGCCGCCTTCAGCACGTGTGCCATAGGTTGCCTACCCTTGAATTAGCAAATTGCAGATTTCCTGAATAAACAGTAGAGAAATGTTCTCAGTAATGGGACTGAGAGGAGAGAGCTCATCCCCATCATACTCTAAGATCCCACATTTTAAATCGCCAACAAAGTTATTCTATCACCTCTAAAACCTCAGTGCCTGAAATTGACCTAAACTCAGCCAGAGAAGTAATGGCTTTTATCCTGGCTTTTGCTCCCATAAACACAGCCGGCCTTGTTGATCTTATCCAAGGAGGAGAGAGAACCTTTCACAGCAAGAAGCGTCTGAGTCTTCTGTTTCTGAGCAGAAGCCGACAGGATCCCTCCAGCTGTCAGCCACCTGGAACGGTTCCACCAGCTGGGATTTTGCAGGCGTAGTGGTGGAGGAGACACACTCAAGTGAACTTAACCGGTTAGCAATCTCCCGGACAGTGGGGAGGACTCACTCTGTGTCTGCCCTGCACATTAATTCAGCTGAGACTGCAACTGGGACGCAGCTCTGCCGTGGAAGCCAAAAGAATACTCACCCCCACTCCTCCCAAATCCTGGCCGAGCCAGCAGGAGCTGTGCTGAGCTTGTCTCAATGGGGAATTAGACTTTGCATATCTTACATCTATCAGTGTAAAAATAGGTTGTATGAATAAAGGGTGTTAAAATTGCCACCTCCGTCTGATTTCTCATGCTCCATAATATAACATATGGCAATGACTGAACTCCCAGGGAGAACTCAGGAAGGAAACAGAGAGACATGTTCAAAAGTCATTTAACCACTTCACCACCTTGGGAATGTTCTGCACGTGTCCAGGAAAGGCTTGTATGGAGCTGTACTCACAATGGTCACACAGGTGTGGTGGCATAGCATGCATGACATGTGATGCTGAAGGGGGGTCAAAGCAGCTGGAAGTGTTACAGGGTTTCCAAGACGCCAGCCACTCTTCATTGAAACACCTCAAAAATGGCTACTACGGGTAGGATACTTACTCCATTTAACTTGTATCTCCAGACTTGGGAAGAATCACAGAATCATAGAAGATTAGGGTTGGAGAAGAGACCTCAGGAGGTCATCTAGTCCAACCCCCTGCTCAAAGCAGGACTAAATCTATGAAGCGTTCCCTGTCAGAGCAAGATATGAAAAGAAGCCATCTTGCTAAGCAGAAGGACCTTGCACAGTGCATCTGTTGACGGGGTTCGTGTCAATTTATTCCTCACTCTCACTTGGAAGAGTTTCACCCATTGAGTTTTACCATTAGGGACCATTTGTTTTGGTTTATTTTTTTGTGGTTGATTGATGGGAAAAGATAGATTGGCCCAGATTCAATCAAATCTCAAGGCGAAGGTTACAAATCTTAAATCGCTGCAGAGTGGGGAAAAATATCACTGTCTTCCAATAGCACCGTGTCCCCTGGTCCCATGCCAGAGCATGGATTCAGAACTGACTCAGAGGGAAGAGCACCACCTACCGCAGTTTTTCTTCGACTATCTCCCCTCCAGGATCTGACCAAGACCTGACCAGGCTTAGCAGGTGAGAGCTGATACGCTTTCCACCTGAGGTGGATTTAGCCCCAGGTTGTCACCTTTCCTCTGAGGAGCTGAGCCAGAAACATAAACTGAGCTCTGAATACATACTCGATTCCTCCGCACACAGAACAGTTGCTGTCTTGCTGCATGTTAGCAGCCAGGGCTGCATGAAGGGTTTTAACTAAGTCTCAGGCTGTGTCTACATTTGAGCTGGGAGGTGTGATCCCGAGCTTGTGTAGAGGTACCAAGTACATCTAGCCACCCAAGTACGCATCCAGGGATCCAGACAGGTACATATTCAGGCGGCTAATTCGAGCTGCCCCCGTTCTACCCCGGCTGTACTTCTATTTTTAGCGGACTAGGATGAGTAGAGCTAGCCTGGGTTCATCTCTGCAATCATGCCTCCCAGCTCAAGTGTAGACACAGCCTCAGCCTGCAGAAATGGAGGCTGCAAATGCATGAATGCTGCAGCGCTGGTGTGAATGAATATTTTCCTAAAATAAGAGTGGGAGCAAGAAAGAGAACGTTGGTTTGGCAGGGTGCTCTACTTCCACCGCCACCACCGCTGCCGCTGCCTTTCCCTTTTAGTTTTGCCCTGTCAGGTTTAATCTGTAGTGTTTGTAATTCAGGTAGCAAATTGATTTCTGAAAGCACTCTGTCCCTATTCAGTCCACGTTAGATAAGATCCTTGCATTAATTATGCACTGATATTGATGTTTTTGTCAGACAAGGTCTAATGTCACTATATTCAAATCTTGCTGCTTCCTTGTTAAAAATGTTTCAGATGTTTCAGAACATGGCCTTGGGAAAGGTACCTTTGTGTCACTTTTGGGATTGGAGATGCCCTGACAAAGAAATACTCAGTAGGTCCAGGAATTAACGTAGCTTTCATCCCCTCCCCCTGCCACTCCGTCCACTTCTCCGAAGAGGCAAGCAGTAGAAATGGAAGCTCCTGTGTAGCTCAGTGAGGGGAGAAAGGAAGGTCCTTCTCAAAGGACAATTGGCATTGACATTAGACCTTGTTTAACCTTAATAGGCCAGGACAGCACTTTTGGGACACACATTGCAAATGGAGCTGTGCAAAAGCACCCGTTCTCACTTTGTGGCATGTGCAACCAACTCTCGTCAGGCTACAAAGCTGCTTTCATCTCCTCATGGGGCTAGGAGGAATTATTAATGCCTTCCCCTGGGAGGGCAGGATGTTGCCAGATCCTGAAACCAGAGATGGTTCGACCCTTGCTCAAGACACCATCTCCAAAAGTGAAGGATCTTGTCTTTCAAACTGCTCCATTTTGGAAAAGGTATTAATGAGCCCACTCATCAAGTTTGCCTGACCCATGTTATTCTAGCATGAAGTCATAGGGACGAAAGTGTTAGGTCTGATTAATGATCTTCTCCAGGAAATGGTCAGGTGATTTAATTAGATCTTCCAGAAGCCTTTCATATGGTGCTGACAATGAAGCCTTCTTGACATCACGTGGCAAAGTTGCCACCCCAACATGACCCCTCCTGGATGGCTGTGATGCTGCCTCAGTTTCCCCCCACTGTCTTTTGGCTACTCCAATTGTTAGAGTGTCCTGACCCTCTGGCCAGACAACTTTATAGAGCCCAGCCCCTTCTGGGGCTACAGAGTCCTCTACCTTAGTCATACAATAACCATACGAAAGCCAAGCCTTCTGCCCAGCTGGCCACCACCTTGTCTCAGGTTTGCCTTTGCTGCCTTACACTGTCCTTCTGTGCCTCAATCCACCCCACAATGCAGGGGCTGGCACACTATTCCCTTTACTCAGGGATTCAGACAGGCTCCAGCACTTCTCAGAGGAAGTTGCTCCCCAGCTCTTCTCCTCTGTTTTTTGTTTCCCCCTTAACCCTCCTGGTCTCTCTGTTCTCTCCTACCAGAGAGTGACTGCAGAGTTTCTCCCTCCCTTCTGCTTAGACCTTCCACTGTTTATAGTAACCCCTCAGCTCCTTCCCCAGCTGGGACTCATGCTCAGTTAAGTCTGGCCCACCCTCCAGTTGCAGCCAGAGAATTAACTTAGCCTTTGTCCACATTATCCCATTCAGGGCCTGTGTGGAGTACATACCCCATCAGACTTGGGATCAGGATCTCGTAGGGGCATACGTGATCGCTTTAGGGTGGCTCTGTTCATTCCTCCTGGACATTTTTCATCCTCCCTTAGAATCTCTTTTCAGGGCTCCATTTCATTGCCTCTCCTCTTCCCTACATAGGTGAGGCTACTGGGGGAGAGGGTGAGGTGTTTGTGGTCCCAGTGCTTTTAGGAAGATGATGATGCCATGATCTGCCTACCCTACTCATAGATCCCATATTCTACTGTCATCTTGGCTTTTCAAAGCCCTACCATTAAACTCCATGGAAAGCTTAACACTGACTTCAGTGGAAGCTGGGTAGAACACCAGTATCTAGCCAGGAGAGGGTCCTTTATAGGAACTGGGTGGCTGAAGCTCAGTTCCTACAAGATGAGATGATGCTGGGAACAGGAGGATGAATAAGAATTGTAGATCCTCATTTGTCTGAGGAGCTACACCCATCCTCCATCTCAGATGTTCACAGACTGAGGGTCTTTTTGGCTCTATTTTTGCATCTGGGTTCTAAGGTAACACCAGTGACCCCAAATACCTTCTGCCATTAGTATTGGGCCCAGAGGCTTTCACCTTTCTTCTCTGAAACTGACATTGCTGCTGTCCTCCCTACACCTTAATCATCTATGGTAAAATGTGATTTATTTGGGTCTATCCCAACAGCATTCTGCAAATGTGCCTCACCGTGACCCGGAGAGGATCACCTTCAGGAATGAGACAGTAGTTTGCACTCTATGGCCCTGTCAGTCCTTGGCCTTCCTGCTGAGGTTGCCAGTAAGAAGGCCCATCACTTCCAACAGCAGTGAGAATACCTGTGCACTAGGAAAGGGACCGAGACCATCAACACATTTGACAATAGACAACCTGACATTGAACAATATTTGATCACTGTTGTGTCTGAACCAGAAGTTTCTAACCACCACAGGAGTTAGGTTCTGGAACAACCTCTCAATAGGAATTGCGGGGGTGGGGAGCAAACAATTTAACTAGTTTTAAGAGAGAGCGGGACAAATTTATGAGTGCAGTTGTGATGGTGGGGGTCACGGCTCAACAGTTTTGGGGCTCATTTCCCTTTTATGTGTTACATTCCTAAAGCTCATGCTTTCAGTCAGCCACTGTCAGGGGACAGGAAAGGATTTTCTCCCCCAGTGTTTTCTGGGAGATTGGTTTTTTTTTATCATCTTCCTCTGAAGCATCAGCAGTGGCCATTTCTGGAGATGGGACACTGGGCTGGGTGCCTATTGCTCTGAGGTGGCACCAAATATTCTCTCTCTCAGATGCTTGGCTGGCTGGTTCTTGCCCACATGCTCAAGGTTTAATTGATCACTCTATGTGGTGTCAGGAAGGAATTTTCTGCCAGGTCATGTTGGCAGTGACTTTGTTTTTTTTCCCTTCTTCTATAGCAGTGGTTCTCAAACTAGGACTTCCGCTTGTTCAGGGTAAGCCCCTGGCGGGCCGAGCTGGTTTGTTTATCTGCCGTGTCTGCAGGTTCAGCCGATCACAGCTCCCAGTGGCCGCAGTTTGCCGCTCCAGGCCAATGGGAGCTGCGGGAAGCGGCGCGGGCCGAAGGACATACTGACCGCCACTTCCCGCAGCCGCCATTGGCCTGGAGCAGCGAACCGCGGCCACTGGGAGCTGTGAATGGCCGAACCTGCGGACACGGCAGGTACACAAACCGGCCCGGCCCGCCAGGGGCTTTCCCTGAACAAGTGTCGACCCTAGTTTGAGAACCACTGCACTATGGTATGTGGGTGCAGGTCTCTTGCCAGGCTTATCTAGGTAGATCTCATTTAATCATGCCATAGCAGGAGCCTCAGGCACTGCTGCCCCTGGGTCCCTCCTATTCTCTGCTGGTGGCATATATCGAGTCCCCTGTGGGCTGTAACACGTTGGTCTCATTGCGGTTGTGGGGTTTAGTGTGAGGGTGCTGGGTGGCCTGTGATGTACAGGAGGTCAGACTAGATCTAGTGGTCCCTTCTGGCCCTACACACTGTGCCCTATGGCTCTACAAATGGTGCTTTATGCCATGAGAGCGTTAACAATGGAAAGAGCTTTCTCATTACTCAGTTTCCCAACTGTTCAAAGCTCTTATCTGGGCTAAGGTTTCATTTGGGGATGGGAGGACAAGGATGGATAGGGACATGTTTATTACTTACTCGATACGGAGGCTTATTGCACTTTGTACCCGCCGAACTAGCCATAAAATCCCAGTTTAATAACCATGTACCTGCCTAATGAACGGGTTGGATAAAGCCTCCTGCGGGAAGCTGGTGACAGTGGAATATTTTGAAACAGTTTGTTAAACTTGCATTTCCCAAGGAGCTTAGGGGCCTGCCTCAGCTGCTGCTATCGAGACCCGCAGTCCTGCGTCTGGCCCTTCCTTTCAATGAAATCTCATTAGCATCACTTTACTAAATTAAATGGATTATAGTTGGGAAGCAGCTGGAGTGCAGAGCAGTCACATTGACTGCTGCCTTAGGTTAGAATGAAATTAACTGGCTTCAGGATCCTGCTGCTTTGAAGTTGCCCAAAGTAGCCAGGTAATAACGTTGCTTCTCTTCTGTGTCACGAGCTGAGAGGCCTCAGCGTGACAGTCAGATGAAGCCATTTCTTGATAGGGAAACAGTCTTGCGGCTGATGGTCTGGGGCTGAGAAGATGAAAAGCGGAGCTGTCTCAATGGGATTCCTGCAGGTGCCTTCTTCAAGGGTCTGCCTGAGAGCTCCCATCTCCTGTTGCAGAAGTTCGGTCCTTTCAAAGGGACAGCTAAATGACTCACAGTGCCCTGTGCACACCTTTAAGTTGGGATTCTCATCCTGTGTGCAGGACGAGCGCTGCTTTTCTTGGCTAGAATTTTGTATCAGGTATTCCCATCAAAGCTTCATCTCTCTCAGCTAGCTCAACTGTTCTAGGGCAGTGTATTAAAACTTTAATGCTTGGAGGAGTCCAGGGGCTGAATTACTCTGAGTGAATAAATGTGCCTTTGCACGAGGCCTGGGATTTGGGGAAATAAACAACAAACATTCCCTTTGCTCTGTCTGCAGGAAATAAAGGGCTATGATATGAAGAGGAGGGGGCGGGTATGAGAGAGAGAGAGACATGCAAAGGGCGAGGGGGATGAATGGGAAATCACACCATTAATCCAACAGAGCTAGGGGGACGGGGGCACGTACAGAAGGAGGCTTTAGAGCCAGTGCAGAGGTGTCCATAAGGATACCCCTGTGCATCCATGTACTCTCCCACATACATCATCTTCTTCAACAGGGACCAACCTCCTCCCACACCATCCCCAACAGAAGAATTTGGAGGGAACTTCATGAGGGGAATCTTATAGATTCATAGATTCATAGATTCTAGGACTGGAAGGGACCTCGAGAGGTCATCAAGTCCAGTCCCCTGTCCGCATGGCAGGACCAAATACTGTCTAGAACATCCCTGATAGACATTTATCTAACCTACTCTTAAATATCTCCAGAGATGGAAATTCCACAACCTCCCTAGGCAATTTATTCCAGTGTTTAACCACCCTGACAGTTAGAAACTTTTTCCTAATGTCCAACCTAAACCTCCCTTGCTGCAGTTTAAGCCCATTGCTTCTTGTTCTATCCTTAGAGACTAAGGTGAAGAAGTTTTCTCCCTCCTCCTTATTGACACCCTTTTAGATACCTGAAAACTGCTATCATGTCCCCTCTCAGTCTTCTCTTTTCCAAACTAAACAAACCCAATTCTTTCAGCCTTCCTTCATAGGTCATATTCTCAAGACCTTTAATCATTCTTGTTGCTCTTCTCTGGACCCTCTCCAATTGCTCCACATCTTTCTTGAAATGCGGTGCCCAGAACTGGACACAATACTCCAGTTGAGGCCTAACCAGCCCAGAGTAGAGCAGAAGAATGACTTCTCGTGTCTTGCTCACAACACACCTGTTAATCCATCCCAGAATCATGTTTGCTTTTTTTTGCAACAGCATCACACTGTTGACTCATATTTAGCTTGTGGTCCACTATAACCCTAGATCCTTTTCTGCCATACTCCTTCCTAGACAGTCTCTTCTTACAAAGTTTCCCTTTCCCCCACAGCCTCTACCCCATGTGTGGTAACAATTTAGGTGTTATTTCTTTCTTCCCATCGTTCCCTTAACAAAGCCCAAGTCACAAAGTCTCAATCTTGTTCCAGATCCAAACATCCCCCACTCTCAGAAGCATTGCTTTTGAAGCCGTAGTATGGCCCAGTATTAACAGTAGCCAGCTAGGAAGTTTGGATCCAGATCTGAGCTTCTTTAAATCATTTGGATCTGGAGGGGTGAGTCAGACCTGTCTGTGCCCTTAACTTGCTTAGTTTTTCATCTGTTTTGCACCATTTCTGTGGCCGCTCCCACTGTGCAGCTCACGTCTCGCCCCTGCAGCGACCGTGTAGACTTTACTCTCCCAACGTCTTTTGCTGAAAGGCCGCTGGGTGTTCTCCTCGTGAGCCTTTTCTTTCACAGAGGTGGCCAGTCTCAAGCAAAGAATGGAGAAGGAATCCATAAGGGCAAGAGGGAAGGGGATGTAGGAAGCTTCAAATGAGAGGCATAGGAGACATCTCCTGTTGTGGGTAAGGAAAAGATGAAGAATGGGAGAGGTGATGGGGTGGCGAAATGTAAGCAAATCCACAGAGAGATATGGGAAGACAGGTGGACCCTAAAGAGACTTGGGCCCTGATACTCCACTGCCTTGCACCCCTTGTCAACAGTTACACCAAGCAAAGGTCAGCCAAGTCAGAATTCCCCACTCACAAGGAGTAGAGTGTTCTCCCTCACTCCACACTCACTCTGCACAGGCATGTTCTAAGGCAGTGGAGAACCAGGCTCTGGGGAGCATTTTGTTGATGTGGCAGGTTTAGGTGAGGAAGTGGCTGCTGTTGGCAGGTTACAGTTTGTAAATTCTAGCATCCGGCCTTCTCATCTAGATCCTACTGGGATTGAAAATGCCCTTGGACTTTCCCATCGTCTTGCCCAGATGCTGCCCACAAGCCGGACCTTGGCTCTATTCATCCACCTCTTTGTCCCAGGAGTCCTGCAGGGCAACCTTGTGAAATGGAATGAGTGAACAGCCGAACGGAGAAAGGATGCAGGAAAGCTGTTTGCAAGCGAAGCTCTCAGATGTGATAAAGGATGTGAGAAGATTCCCTTCCCCGTTCCCCCACCCCCATGCACACCTCACAAACAAGCAACCTATTCATGTAGAGCAAGCGATGCTTTCTTCCTTAGATCCTATGCCTTGCTTCCTGCATGGCACCGTCTGATAAACCATAAACCCCTTTGATGCGACAAGAAATCATTTCAAGAAAAGTTGCGCTATTCCAAGCAACTGCGTCTTTTCTGAACGTTTCACGTCAGTCTCCTCACTGTGGTTTTGATCTCACTTTATTTCTCTTTTGACCCCAAAGGCGGGGGGGGGGGGGGGCGGAAGGGGAGGAGGGAGAGGAAATGATGTTTCAATAATTCATCCCCCAAGGACTCTTAGGGGCAAGTGTTCAAAGTGGCTCAGGGAGATTTAGTTCTGTGAAGCTTATTCCTGTCAATGGAAAGTTGCACAGGCCTAACAAATTCCCTGCTTTTTGTTTTGACGGAGTTTCCCTGCTAAGGTTTACTGATTTTTTTAAATGAACCTGGGTAGCATGGCAAAAGCTGCCAGACCAGGTATATATGCCGGAAAGAGCAATTCAGGAAGTTAAGGTCAGTAAACAGCCACTGATCTGGTACTGTGCGGTGTGGAATTAGCCACTGTCATTAATTCTGCCATCCCTTACCCATGTTGCATAGTCATCGTGACTTCATACGGAGTAAGGTGTTTCTTGCACGAATGAGGGTACAAAAATCTGCCCTTACGCCTATATGACGTGCGTAGTGATGACCAGTGAGGTGCCACAAGGTGTGCTGTTTGTACCAATTTATAAATCATCTGCACCTGTAGATTTCAGCTGCTTACATAAACAAGCCTCTTGTTTAGGCCGCAGAATTCCATTGAGCCGGGATCTCGCCTGATATACATTGGCATTGCTCCATTGAAGTCAAGGGAGCCACACCCGTTTACACAAGCTGAGAATCTGACCCATTGACTTTAGCAGAGTTACGCCCAGTATACACTGTTGTGAGAGGAGAATCGGGCCCAAGGAGTAAGACTTTATTGGGATTCTTGACACTCTTCTAGCCCTGTTATTTCCTGTATCTTGGACTGGAGATTTTGTTTAGGAGTAGGGCACTTTGACCAACTGGATGCTCAGAGTGGGTTCAGCTCTAAATTCTTTGTTTTGATTGGGGTTGACCAAAACAAATTAATTTGTCCACATCTTCGGCAAACTGAAACATCGAAGAAAAAGTTTGTCTCCATTGACTGAAAAAAACCACATTTTGTTTCCAGTTCCAGGCTTTGAAAGCATTTTTAAAAAATTATTTAAATAAAACTGAGGGGAATGCCGAAATGAAACAACTCTCTGGGACAGTAGGATCACAACGTTTCATTTCAGACATGCCAAACTGAACCGTTTCAACATTGCTGAGTTTTTTTCCAACCAAAACAATTTGCCCAAATCTGCCCCAATTTGTGAATTGTTTTGGTCAGCCCGATCCAGCTCTGTTGCTGAGTTCACTAGGGGTAGACTGCGAAGCTTTTACTCCTGGTGAGTAATACCTCACCACTGAAACCCAACAGCAAAATCTACTGATCGCAAAGGGGCTGGTTCATTTTACTTCCCCTGCCAGATAAGGAGAAAGCAGGGAGGTGAGAGTGACTCTTATCTCTGTCCACAATGCAGTTAAAACCCTGTGGCTGGCCTCCGCCAGCTAAACGGGCTAAGGCTGGGGGCTATTTAATTGTAGTTTAGATGTCTGGGGTTGGGGTGAAGCCCAGGCTCTAGGACCCTGTTAGGTGGGAGGGTCCCAGAGCTCAGGCTGCAACCTGATCCGGAACATCTACAGTGCAGTTAAACAGCCCTGCAGCTGGAGCTCCTCCAGCCAGAGTCAGCTAGCACAGGCCAGCCTCCAGTGCCTAATTGCGGTGCAGACATACCCTCAGAGTCATAACCTAGTCCCTGCTCTGCTTTTGGGGCCATCCAGCTGTGTCTACAGCCCTTAGCTGGGCTGTATTGTAATGACCCAGCCTGTAATAATGTATTATTCACCGGGAGCAAGGGGATTGCAATCTGGCCCTCAGCATGAAATCCTTCATGGGCATCTTTCCAGCCCTTCTGTATCGAATCAGGAGACAAGGATAGAAAACGACTCCTGGAATTACTATAAACAAAGATGCCCCTAACCTCCCCCGAGGACTCCTTCCCATTTCCTATTCACCAGACTTTGTGGACAAAGGGTATGAAATTGAATTCAGAGTCCACACTGGAAAACAAAGGGAGGAGGAAGTATGTTAGGGGAGTATTAAGAGATAAATCTGATTTTTTACAGTACAGTCTTTCCCCTCTAACCATTCGTAATCCCTTGACTTTCTGTTCATGAATAGATTGAATTTTTCACTATGACATTGCCTAAAGACAATGAGCGATTCCACAACAAATGATTTATGTACTGGAATCGAAAGAGATTTTTACTCATAAAAACACTCCAGCCGTTTATCTTGATCTCCTGATATATCAGAGCCACGGCTGTATGTCTCTAAATTAGCTACAGATTAAACAATTCAAGCTGGTTGAAAAGTGTAAATGCAAGAGAAAAGCTCAAAGAAGAAGTTCAATCAGCTTCTGTGATTGGATTCTTATCAAGACAAAAATGTGAGCAGTTTCCATTGGCCATTTTAGGATAAACAAGCCAGGAGGTAAATACACTACAGGCATCTGGGAAGCTACATCAGGTGTGCATAGGGGCAACTTTAAATAAAGTAAACAAGACTGAGTTTCTGTCAGGTAGAGGATCTGGGTCTGTGGGGCTGAGGAAAGTTAGTTCTGGGCACATTTGGGAGTTTTTTTTTCCCCCTGGCAATCTCTGTATGATACAAAAAGGCAGGTGACTTCAGCAATTCAGAGGCATGACAAACAAAATAGGAAATCAGAAGAGAAAACAAAATGGGAGCCTTGTGAGAAAAAATGAAAACTTCGTAGAGTTCTCCAACTACTGCAGGGGCAAGGATGGAACAAATTTCTCGGCAGATCTTCAAACTACCTTTCCTGGCATCAGGAGACAGAGGAACTGTTCAGCTATATTCAATTTGTCTTTTTGGTTCATCAGTTTGGAGTCTTATCTATCCAGAGCGCTCTCTTTCTCACTCACAAACATTCAAACTTGCACACGAGTGAACACACACACACACACACACACACACACGGAGTGATTTCATTTCCACTCCTATAAATGCAGAAAAACTCCAGTTTTCCACCGGAGATTTCTGCAGCCTTCAGTTCTGCTATTGGTTCTACACGTTATCGGGACAGGGTGAAAAGGGTAAGTCTGGCACAACAGAGTAATTGCAGCTCCAATTCCATCAACTTTGTTAACTCCAGTACACATCACAGAGATCGCCCCTCCACTATGGTAGGGTCCTTTGGATAGTGTTCTATACTATAGAGCTCTCTTCTCTGGAGTACCGAGTGCCGTAATTGTATTGCATGCACACTGCAGTGCAAAGGTCACATTTAAACCTGGTTTAAACAGTTTATACTCTGGGGGAAAATTCTGAGGTGATGCAAAACTTGGACTAAACTACTCATAGGATGTAACGAGGTGTAAAGAGCTATAAATAGTAGCGTCATCCATATCAGTCTGGCACACAGTAGGTTTCTTGCACCAAGCAAGCAAAAAAGTGTAGTAGGGAAAGCAACTAACAGAAGGCTATAAGAGAGAGAACGCTTCCTTCCAAGTTGCCCAGAGTATGTTTCCTGGCTATAAACCCATTGCATTGTGTTAAACAGTTCCTCCCAGATGTGACTGCACTTCAGCAATGAGTCATATGATTCCTATGTGTGCTTGCATGCCTATTATGAGCTGGCTAGGTGGTAAATGTACCCACTGCCCTCTAGTGGATGGAATCAGTGTGTCCTAGACACCATACTGCCAACAACTGAGGGAGATTTGCCTTTAGCTCAGATAGAAGGGGCCTTTGGTTGCGGACCAGCAGAAATTAAGTTCTATCCCTGCCAACACCATGGAATTTCAAGTGGTGATGATGTGCAGCATAAGGACCATGTTCCTAAATTGTAACAGACTTCTGTATATGTGAATTGGCAGCACGGCTTACATATAAATCCTGCAGCTTTCGCTCAGGCAGAAGTCCCACTGATTTCCACAGGGATTTTCATTAAATAAAGATTGCACGACAGGGGGCCGTCGTTGGGAAAGAGCTACGCAATCCTTCCAACAGGAGGCCGTAGACACGGATTTATAGCATTCTCTATTGCCATTAGTGTTATTTGACAGGTATGTTGCAGTAGCCCATAGAAACCAATCAGATGGGGGAACCATTGTCCTGGGCACTCTAAATGTCGGTCCCTGCCCATCATAGACCAGAACAGCTCTTCAGTGTGTGGTGAGCAAAATCACCTCGTTTTGTTGGTTACATTGCATGCCCCCCTCGGAGAGAACAGTCTCTAATCCAGTGGTGCCCAAACTTTTCCTGTCGTACCCTGTCCTTACCAGCAATGGAATCTGTCCATGCCCCCCCCCCCACCCACGCCCATTACTGCCCAGTGGCTCAGCAGAGGAGCTTGGGGTGAAGGTGGAGATAGGGGAGGAGCTGGGGCTAGAGGCGGAGCTGGCCTGGGGGCAGAGAGGGAATGAGGGGAGAGCTGGGAAGGGGCGGAGGGGGCTGAGGATGGAGCAGGGCCTGTAGTGGAGTTATAGCTGGGGGTGGAACAGAGCTGTGGCTGGGTCTGGAGCTGGGGGGCTCTCACTCCCCACCCCCTGTGGGGGCTGGTCGGGGCCCTACTGCTCACCCCCCTGGAACCTAGGGGGCCTGCCCCACAGTTTGGGGACCATTGCTCTAATACAATCAAGTCGCAGTTAGATAGGCCTGGAATATATTGCCCTGACAGAGTTTTATTCAAATGTAATATTTAAACCAATTAATTTTTAATATAAATATGCACAAAATATAAAGGCATAAATCCGCATCAGCTCCAGTTTACCCAAAGCAGAGGGACTGTAGCCCGAGATTTGCCCCCTAGTATGGGCCCAACCTCTCCTGGTTTTGAATATTATTCAAAAGGGCAGAGCTGGAGAGTTCAGACTCGGTCTGAGACCCCCCTGTCCCCCAAGACACTTACTGCAAAACTTTCCTGAGGCGTTTTTACACACGGCCCTTGCGTGACGCACACACGTCAGCCAGATTGACGGGCTACATGGGAAAGGTTTAGTGCTGTCACATCCCATCACCCCATGTCACTGCACGTCACACTGGCTATTCCTGCCTCTGTCAGCTAACAGCGCCCTGAGTACAGCTGGCTTTGCAGAGCTCCTGTCTCTCCCTGACTCTTGTCAACTAACAGCAGCACCCTGGCCTCAGTTCAGTCAGATTTACCTTCGGTGCATTTTTGCAGCATGGCTTGACAATGCTTTTTGTGAATCCAGCCAGAAAGAGGAAATGTCTTCCCAGCAGCAGAACAGACCAGGAGAATAAAGAATGGGGAAGGGGATAGTACATCTTGGGGGGATGGGCAAGGGGGATAAATGGTGGGGGATGACACACCCTGCATTTAAAAAAAAAAATACAAAAGCATCAAGGGGGAACCGAGGCTTAAGGCAGAACCAGGAATAAAGCTTCCCAAACACACTTCCTGGATGGGGTGGGGAGAGGGCATCTTGAGTCTGGCAGGGAAGGGGTTAACCTTCTCCCTTGGCCAGGAGGAAGGCCCAAAGGTGCCTGCTCTAAGTGCAGGAGCAGGGCATAGCGGAGCCAGCTGGGTGTGGTTGTAAAGGAGGGCTTCATCAAGCACCATCACCCCCAGCACACTATAAAAGGGAAGTGGTTTGGCTCTGGTGGAGCTTGTAGCTGGCAGTGAGCATTGGAATCAGCGTTAGGGAGCAGGGGTTGGGTCTCAGAGGGGAGCTGGGTGAGAAAAGGGTCCCTTTCCTTCTCAAGTGCTTGGGGTGGGAAAGCCAGACTTTGTATCTTTACTCAGGCTGAGGAAAGGTCCCTCTGTCTTTGGGCTTGGTTGTAAAGGGGCAGGTTCTCCTCATCAAAGGGTTTAGAGACGCCTCCTGGCCTGCACTATCCATGCCTGCTCTTATAGTAATGAGCCACGCTGCAGGAGGGAAGCCAGGACAGGGCAACTCACACACTGGGTCCAGTCCTGCAGTCTTTGCTCCCGTACTAGCTTAAGTGGGGCTTCCACATGAGTGAAGCCAGCAGGGTTTCACACTGAAGCATAAGGTCTCAGCTATAAAATTATTCGCTTGTGCTGTTAAATGCATGCCCAGAAAATCTTTCTCATGCACAACACATGACTGGAAAAGCACAGGTCCCCCCCGTCTAAATTTGAGTGAAACTGAAGAATTTGGAGAAGTTTGCAGGGAAATCGGAAGGTGGGAAGGAATTGTTTCCATCCCCTATTGTCCACTGTGGGGATTCACTAGGCAGGAAAGGTTCTCAAGTATTATCAAATGAATAGCACTGCGGAAAGAACAGCAACAACAAAGGGAAGTTTACTTAAGCATCAGCAAAATACACATTGCTGAGGTTCTGGAAATGTTCCCCTTAAATTCTTCCTCCTGTAATCTGCAAAACATTATTGCAATTGTCACGTTTATTTAATAAAACACCGGGTCCTGTTTACACTTTAAAATATGCAGCATTTAAAAAAGTTCCCCGGCCCCAGGGGTCTGACTAACACAAATGGAAATAGCATGAACCGTGCCCATTAGCAAGCAGTTTTACTGCAAACACAAGCACAGCACATTATGGGAGCGTCAAATAATTCCGTGCTCAGCATATATCAAAGAGGAGGAAGATGAGAGGGCCTGGATTATTCTGCACAGGTTGGGGGAGCTGTACTCTGAGAAGGGTGAGCTCGTGTGAAACGGAGACACGCTGAAGACCTGAGCCACAAACCACACTCCCGAAAGCCAGTAACAGTCGCCATAAAGCAACGCAGTGTCTGCTCTGACACAGCATCGACCTAATGGCATCGACTGTGACTTTACGCCGCTCAGGGAGGTGGACTTATTAGGTCAGTGTAGCAGGGCAGTTATGTCGGTGGGAGCGAAATTTAAGTGTGGACATGTCCATAGTTATGTCACTGTAAGCTGCTTGGCGGCAACCTAACTCTGTGGCGTAGACCAGGCCTGAGTGATTCAAGTCACGCCACGTCCCCTGCAGATGGTGCTAGTCCTTCAGAAGTGGGAGAGTTCCCACTTCACCTTTCCGAGTCTCCTTATGATGAATGTGCAGTTGGTTTATTCAGGGCTATGCTGAGTTCACTCATGGGGGAGCAGGAGTGGACTTCAAGGCGCCTTCAGTCTGGATGTATCTCCTCTCCCCAGGAATTCATTTATGAAATACGCAAAGAGGACTCTTTCTAAACCTGCATTCCACTAAATGAATATATAATGATGCAGTCGATACATTTATACATCATCTCCTGCAAACAGGGGCCTATTTAGGACAAGATCAGACTATGCTTCTCCCGGCAGGGGGCTGCGTTAGCAATTCATTCAGTAGCATAAAAGGAGTGTATGGAGACAATCAGTCAAAGCCTGAATAAAACACTGGAGGAGAAGCCAGAGACCAAGGGAGAAAAAGGCTGATTCCTTTGAAAAGAAAAAAGATGGACGCAGGCTCGGATGCAGACAGGGAGACGCTGATCCAGGAAAGCAAACCTTGCGGAAAGATGACCGGGGGAGCTGGATATGAACTTGCTGCTTTTCAGGATTGAAACAAGAAGCTGAGGAAGGAGATGAAAAGTGGGGAGAAGAAAAAGAAACGTGTGTAACTCCTCTTCGGCGTGTACAATGTAATCAAAGGGACCCATGAAAGGAGTGAATGGGGAGGAGAAGGGAGGGGGGAAGTTTTCACAGACACATACAAAATAACCCAAAGCTGATCAAAAAGTCTTTCAAGTAAAAGATTAAGCTCCAGAGATTGCAGGAGGCCTGTTTAATAGAAATCTATATTAGAAAAATCATCCTCCAGGGTACACACATCAGCTGTGATGTAGCCCATCAGGGGGACAACCGGAAATGAGGAATTAGTGAAATGAGCGGCTGGGGAAGGTGAACGAGGTGAATGGGAATAAAAAAAAAAGAGGTAAAGGATTGAAATGGGGAGAGACAGAGAGACAGAGCTTCATGTGCTTTACATTTAGATCAAACCTTTCATCCAGAAGCACTACACGACATGGTGCTTTCCAGGCTACACATGGGATCATTCAGCCACCAAAAAATGCAGCCGCTTCGGCGGTAGAATCCGGCAGCCCCTGATTTAGCAGCATTAGCTATTGCTCTGTCTGTATGGTTTACACGAGGACCAAGAGGTTCAAAAGCATATAGTGCTATCAGGGGCTTCAGTTGTTGAGCACCAAACCGGAGCTATAATAATGTCAGCCTCGTTTTCAGAGGTTGGATGCTCAGCGGTTTCTTTTTATTTATTTACTTTTATGAATTTTTCCAAAGACGACAAATGTACCAAAATACCAGCTTCCCCATAACACACCCAGTAAAGCAAGAGGGTTACGATAAAAGGGGAAGTGACATATCTATAGTCCGGGACTATGTTAATCACAGACCTCTAAAGAGCCAGCCCAAAGGGCTTTGAATTTTTCATGTATGCAGTGGTGTTGTAGCCATGTCAGACTCAGGATATTAGCGAGACAAGGTGGGGGAGGCGATATCTTTCATTGGTAAGAGAGAGACAAGTACAGTGTGAGAGAGAGACAGGCTTTTGAGCTCTCACAGAGCTCTTCCTCTGGTCTTTTTCAGGCATTCACCTTCTGCGGCATGACAGTCGTCTATTAGCTGCGAGGGCAGCCATGTCGCTGAACCAGGGAACAAAGTTTGGTGGGGATTGACTTTTCCATTTTTGCGAGATTATTTTTTTAGCTACCAAAGCTGCACATTGGAAACAAGCTGCCTTATCAGGTGATCTCCAGGTATCAGGAATATATGTAAGGATGAAATTTAAGGGGGAGGGCTCCAACTTTGCATCCAATGTCAAATTGGTCCTTTGACCCACCTCGTACCAGAAATTCTTGATACAGGGGCACCCCCAAAACATAGGAGCTAATGTAGCACCAGGGAATTACATTTCTAACAGTGGTCAGCATTTATGAGGCCCATTACCATAAGCCTATGTGAGGACCAGTATATTCCAAAAAGTGTCTTTTGGTGAATCAGCCATAGTCTCGGTGTTCTCGTTGCTTTTTTAACGTTAAACACATTTGTATTCCATCGGGTCAGAGACAGCTTTGTATCCAAATCTCTATTTCAAGCAGCTCTCAAATTATCAATCTTTGGTTATTTTGAAGGAAATTTCCTGAATTTATTCAGCCAGCGGTATCCTTTTACAATTTGCTGGCCCAAAAACTGTACCAAAGTTCTGGAGCTTCCAATGCCCCCAGTCCAAATCCATTCGTAAGTAAATGTTCTAATTGGAGAGATTTCCATGCTCTGGAGTAGGACAAGCCAAATTGTTTCTGAAGATCTACACATGGTTTAAATTTAGCATTATCAATTAGCTCAGCATTTTCTGACAATCAGGCATCTTTAAGGTGTCCCAAGTTGGGCCCTCCAAAACTAAGGAAAACGTAGAATCTTTGGTCACTTTGGAAAATCTTGGCCTGACATGACTTCTCTAAAGTATCTACTATTGCTCTTTACTCAAGCTGTACCGACTCATATCCTCTGTGGATTGGCACAGAGAAGGACCCGAAGAACACTCACCAGTGGGTTGCATCCTTCCTCCACCCAAATGAAGCTCATCCCAAGAGACTGAGGCCTACTCTGGTTTGAATCCCAGGCGAGCCCCCATTTATGTGATGGCTGCCATCTTGGCCAATACACCAGGGAACCAGGGATCTGCAGAGCTAAAATCATGAGCTGCTAAAGAGTCAAGGCTCTGTAGCTGAGGGCTGTAACAGGTTCATATTCTCTGCGGAGCAGCACAGTTGGAGACTTGTAACACTCACTCACCAGTGGGTTACACTGTCATCATCTGAGCTTCACCAGTGGTAGCAATGGTGGTAACAATAGTGCCAGTCAGCCACTGACGTTCTAAGCATGGCGTGCAGGCCAGCTCTGAACAGGGTTAAACAACATGGTGATTAAAATGTCAGTAGCTACCTGGAGCCCTCTGTACACCAGGACACCCACTGATCTGAGAACCATGGAACCATTGCAACAGGGAATGGGAAGCAATGTTCATTGTACACAAAGCCACTGAGGAATAATCCCACCCAGGGAATCCCTGAGAGATGGCTCTGCACCCAGCCGGTTGTTTTGAACTGGTGGCTTTCCACCCTTGAATTTAGCCCAGAACCCCTGTGGATGAGTTTGTTCATAGGCAACATATAGATTTAGACTATAAAGAGAAACAACCAAGAGCCAAAGGAGTGGCCCAACAATTGGCCTTATCACCTCCTTACGGGTATTCTTAAATGCCAGGGGATCTGAGTGTGCTACCTATAGAAGGCAGGTTACAGACAAAAGGCTCCCAAACAGAGCTGGATTGGTAGGCAGCAGAGAGTACATGGATGAAAATGTCACTTACACTAGATAAGGGCAACTGGGGTCATGCAAACTAAGCACTGTCAAGAGACATAGGTTGTAACAGCGGCTCTGCTCCTGATTTACTATGTGACCTTGGGCAAATTCCTTCCCCGCTATGTGCCCCATCTGGAAAATTAGATTAATAATAATCACTATGCTGAATAATTTACCCAGTGTATTTGGTCTCTCTTCCTACTCACAAGATACCCACAAGCAAATGACAACTTCTTCAAATGTATTTGTGACGGCTTCCCCCCGGGGTGCCACCAGGAACTGGGGTACCACTGAGCCCTCTGACTCACCAGCCTGGGCTCCGTCTCACACTGTACTGCTGTAACAAGCTGCAGGCCTGCTCCCAGTCCCACCTGTCCACCAGCATTCACACAGGTAGGGACATACCTTTCATGCAGGCTCTCTGACCAGCCATTACATGAACCAACAATAGAGAGTAGGGTGACCGGACAGCAAGTGTGAAAAATTGGGACAGGAGGTGGGGGGTAATAGAAGCCTATATAAGAAAAAGACCCAAAAATCAGGACTGTCCCTATAAAATCAACAGAGAGTCCTGTGGCATCTTTAAGACTAACAGATGTATTGGAGCATAAGCTTTCGTGGGTGAATGCCCACTTCGTCAGATGCATGTTGCTTTTTATAGATCCAGACTAACATGGCTACCCCTCTGATACCTATAAAATCAGGACATCTGGTCACCCTAATAGAGAGGCTACTACCAAGATAACCCCCTGCTCCCCAGGCACACGCACACACCCCCCACTGGAGTCTAAATCCAAAATTATACTATCTTGCGCTGCACAGGGAACCGTACAGCATAAGCTCATAGCGTTCACCCCCCTACCACGCGCCCACTGTGGAAAGGAAATACAACAGCCCCTGCCCCTTGAGCTAAGATTCCCAAGCACTTCACTCCAAACTTACTAGTTTAGATTAAAACAGAAAATAAGTTTATTAAATACAAAAGATTGATTTTAAGTGATGATAAGTGATGGCAAAACAGATCAAAACAGACTACTTAGAAAATAAACAAAAATGAAAACTAAGCCTAAGATACCAGAAAGCTAGGATATGAATGAGCAAATTCTCACCCTGGCGGATGATACAAGCAGGCTTGCAAATTCTCAAGGCCCAAGCTGCACTTGCTTTGCAGCTTGGGATCCCCAGGTTTTCATGCAGAGGTTAAAATCCCTTTAGCCCGTGTCCAGCACTTCCCCCAGTTCAGTCTTTTTGTTCCTTGGGTGTTTCCAGGAGTTTTCTTGTATGGGGAGTGAAGAACCACAGATGAGGTCACTCCCTGCCTTATACAGCTTTACCATATGGCGGGAACCCTTTGTCCTAAACTCAGTTTGTGGAAAAACACTGGTATCCAAGATGGAGTTCCGTGTCACATGCCCTTGCATACCTTGCTGAGACATAGCAGCCATTACTTACAGGCTGTCTGGAGCATTCTCAGGAAGGCCCACCAGGTGGGGGATGAACTTCTCCTAAGGCCTGTTGTTTCTCTTAATGGCCCATGACCTTGAATAGGCCCTTCACAGACGGCTATCTACACTGGAAGCGTTTTACCTAGTGAGTGTCACCCAGGTGTGACTACATGTGAAATACAGATAAATAGTCAATATTTATAACTTCAGATACAAAAATGATACATGCATACAAATAAGTTAATCATATTCAGCAAATCATAACTTTTCCAATGACACCTCACATGCCCCATCTCATAATTATGCCATAATCATGTCATAATAATATCGCTATGAATAATATGGGGCGAAAAGTCACAATATTCATTCATCAAAACTTTTTGACAAATCATTTTCAGATATTTTCATGTCATTCATCCCTCAGATGCCCTGGGAAAGACATAGTAATTATTGGCACCAGCTTTGAGAATTGGGGCTATTTAGCAAAACGCTTAAGCGTATGCTTACATCCCAGCAACTTAAATGGCATTTAAGCAAATCCTTAAAATGAAGCTTTGCTAAATAGGCCCCTAAAGTTGCAAACATCTAGCTCAGCGTGGCATTTGCAAACCAGCTCGGCCTTGCTTGCTCTGCTCCAAACATAATTCAGACTCTGCGGTCTCTTCCATAGCACCCACTTCTGGATTCTCAGTGGATGGGCAGAGGCCTATTTTAAAGCATTGCTGATTGCACCTGAAATATCCATTCCTCTGAAAAACCAACCTGTAGCTCCAATGGATCAATGGACATGCTATATTCACTCATCTGCAGCTCTGAGTGACTCAGTCACTCAAGACTGCTTTCCTAATAGTCCACACAAAGTTACCCCTCTTCCATCCAGCCTTTATCCCAAGCCCTGGTTGTTCTTGCCAATGACTCTTCTGAGGATGCTACTAATTAAAGGCATGTGATAGTTAAACTTTTGCTAATCAAGACAAATGTGCCCTAGTCTCAGGTGTATGATAGCAGAGCTGTGTCTTTCTTTCCCTTCCTCCACCCCCTTCTTTATGGAGTCAAACAGATTCCTCAATTAAGACGCTTCAGATATTACCGTGAAATATTTCCCCTAAAGCCTCATTCCACAGCTCTCAGTTATGTTTCTCCTGATCCGTGGTGTTTATTCAGTGCTATTGGGATATTTTGTCAGCAAAACACATGCGTGTTTCCAAATGTTAACGAGCCCATTAAAGGCAGACGAGATGAAATCTGACCAGACGTGCTGGCTGACTGGCAATGGGACAAATAGAAAAATCAGGGTGAAATGTGTTCCTTTTGCCCAGACAATTGGATTATCCCATGGATTTAAAAGAAAAGCTGCAGTGTGAAGGGGGCGGGCCAGATAGAGAGCCCATCAGTGGAAATATGCAAAGTACAAACTGACTGAAGACATAACCCTGCCTCCTTTGAAGCCAATGCAAAACTCCCATTAATTTAAGTGGAGCAAGATCAGCCCCTAGTTTTGTCATCTGCAGAGATCTAGATACCTTTGGAAATGTTAGTAATATTAGCTAGATCAGAGTCTGAACAAGAATTGAAGAACAAACCTTTTCACCATCTTGCTATCCATAGAGACTGCGTCTGGGATTTTTCAAAGACGGAATGATTGGGATTGAAATTCTATGAGAACTGGACAGCTAACTCCCTTAAATGACTTTGAAAATCTGTCTTATGCTGAAGAAAGCCTCTTTCTTTTATACCTCAAATTCTGTCTCTGGCTGGAAAAAAGAAATCTTATTTTGAGCATGGACTACCATCCAGAATAATAAAATAATTAATAATTAATTTATAGTTTGTTCTTATCCATATCTAAAGGAGATGATCCTTTTGTTGCTTTTCTCTCGTGTAATGTTTTTTAAAGTAGCTACCCCTCTCAGGTGTTTACATTTCATATACGATCACTGCAGATTCCTTGAACTAGCTGTTCTTGGACCATAGCTACAGTAACTCCTCACTTAAAGTCGTCCCGGTTAACGTTGTCTTGTTGTTATGTTGCTGATCAATTAGGGAACATGCTAGTTTAAAATTGTGCAATGCTCCCTTCTAATGTCGTTTGGCAGCCGCCTGCTTTGTCCACTGCTTGCAGGAAGAGCAGCCCGTTGCAGCTAGCTGGTGGGGCTTGGAACCAGGGCGGACCGGCAGCCCCCTAATCAGTTCCCCGCTCCCCTAAGTTCCCTGTGCAGCAGCTGTCTGCAGTTCAGCTGTGTCCCTCCCCCCCACTGCCATGTGCTGCTCCTGCCCTCTGCCTTGGAGCTGCTCCCTGAGACTCCTGCTTGCTGTGCGGGGGGAGGGAAGGAAGAGGGGGGCTAATGTCAGGGTGTCCCCCTCCCCCCCTGCTCCTGCACCCTGCTTACCCCATTTTCCATAGAGCAGGGGGGACAGACTAGGACTCAGGATGGTGGGAGCTTGCAGCAGCTGCGGTCTCCGCAAGCTGATCTAATTAACAAGGCAGTGTACTTAAGGGAAATGTGCATCTCTCCCTCCATTCCTGCTGCCTTGTGTAGACAGAGAGTTAACCCTTGAGGGCTCAGCCAATTGCTAGTTCATCATTTAGCAGTAAGGGAAATATCCCACCCTCTGACTCCTCCACCTCAACCAAGCTTCACAATCATCATCATTGTGTACCAGTATTAAATTGTTTGTTTAAAACTTATACTGTGTGTGTGTGTGTGTGTATATATATATGGAACCTAACCCCCTCATTTACATGAATTCTTATGGGGAAATTGGATTCGCTTAACATCGTTTCGCTTACAGTCGCATTTTTCAGGAACATAACTACAACGTTAAGTGAGGAGTTATTGTATTTGCATCCATGTTTGTGTCCAACCTGTAGACAAATAGAAAGTTTATTGACAACGTTACAGAAAAGATATAATGGAACTGGTCACACTTTACTATAAAGTTCCATGTATGGGCAGTTTATTAAGGATTAACCAATGATTAATAAATGTTATAGGAAGAGCTGGTCAGGATGTTTTTTGACAGAATTTTTTTTGGGAAAGGAAAACTGTTTCCTACCCAGTTCTAGTTATAAGGATGTTACAGACATGAGTAGTGTAGACTATAAATAATCATCAGTAGAACGTGTTGTAGATGGTTAGAAGCCATTGTTAGACACAAAGTATATTGACTAGCTGGGCTCTGTAATAATTTAGAGCAATTGACTAACAATTTATTAAAATAGCTAATAATTTATTAACCCTTTTTTGACTTTTTAGAAATGAAACCTTAACATAAAGTATGACTATGGAAATTTAACTAATGCTACTGAGATTCTCCAACATATACATTAACAGGCAGTGGGGCAAGGTTGCTAGCCGTCACCTCTCTGGCAAATGCTATCCTATATTCTGCAAGTCTAGCTTGGTGGCTGTTAAATATGCCCCAGGAAACTATGGGGGCCTGCTTGCTAAATATCGTCACATCCCATGATAACATAATTACATTTGAGTGGACCGTAATGATTTTTCAGTGCGTTGTTGTCTCCTTGCGTTGCCACATGACGTGTTGCTGCAGCGTGATCATATTTTGGCATCATATCACTCTGCTGATACCACATCAGTACTCCAGCTGCATAAACTATTTGCCACAAACTGTTTCCTGTATTTTTACTTTCTTTTCTCTTTGCAATTTGCCTGTGAACAGACTGTGATTTTTTTTTTCCAAATTTGTTTGCTGTTTGTAGTCGTTTGACAGACATTTTATGCAAGCTTATTTCAGCCAGGGGTTGTCTGTGGACTGTTCAGTGCTTGCTATCAGGTGTTCGAGCTGTGTGACCAGTCACCAGAGCCACGTGGCTTTGGTTCTGCTCCCTGACGGAAGGACTGTACCTTTTATCATTCCCAGAGCATGCACCTCTTCTTGCTTAAATATTCTTGTCATGAGTCAGTGCACAACTTCACACTCGAACACGGACATTCACCTGAATACAAGCATCCCCAGAGCAAATGCCCATGAACAGTAAATAAATGGGACTTACAAATAATGATCTATTGAATTCACTCATTTTCTTCACATGATTTTCCATGCATATGAGGGTTTTTTGTTGTTTGTTTTGTTTTTAGTGTTTATCCAGCTCTAGGCAACATCCTGACATGATGAATTTTGTCCCACAGAGCCAGTTCAACTAAGTGGCAATTGTATAGGGCCACTTGCTGAATGGGGAAAAGCTAGGCAGGGGAAAGGAAAGTCCTCAAGAAGGAAGAAATTCAACTAACATTGTTTTGATGCTGCATAATTTGGAAGCTTTCCGGTACACCTATGGGAGCTTTCATGTATACCTATCAAAAATAGATTGCAAGCCCTCTTCCAAACTGACGCACTGCGCTATATCATCATTATATCGCTTTCTCAAAGGAAGGTCTCCTCCAGACCTCACACTCATTACTGACATGACCACAAAAATGAGTGGTGCTATACTGTGGTTTTAAGTAAAAAAAAAAAAAAATCAACAACCATCACTCACAAAACTACTCCTTTGATCTTTTTGACATCAGTGCAGTGAATATCCCACTCTGGTGCATTCTTGCATTAAAAAAGAAGCTTCTTGCTGCTCAATCAAACCTCTTTTAATAGCTTTCTGAATGCAAACATCCACAGCTTTTATTTCAATTTAATCTGCCAATTTTTCTAAGTCTTTATCACACTTTATCAAACAGTGTATCAGTGTGAGATATCCAACTCCCCCCCTCCCCTCAGGCAGCTCCGAAATTGAAATCTCAGGAAGATTGCAGCTTCTTTCATATTTTAATTATTTTAACATTTTCGTTTAGTGGTCTCTGTATTATTATGACTTGTTTTCTTTCTGGAACAGGGCTGTGATCCCTCACTGGGAGGGAAATTTGTTTGTCTACAGCAAAATAGCTGAATGCCTCTAATGCATTAAGATATGGATTAGAGAAATTGCGTTTGGGAAATATATAATCTCTTCTTGGTAAACGGGAAAAAATAAAGGCCCATTTCATTTCAATTCTAATTTGTCATTTTACGATTATAATTTTTAATAAAAAATGTATTTTAACCACAAAACTGCTGCCTCATTTTCCAAGTGCACGGGGTAAAATGCAGCTCTAATGATGCCCCATCTACCTCTGCTGTCTAAAGACCTGATTCAGGAAAACACTTAAGCTTGTAAAAAGAAGAACAGGAGTACTTGTGGCACCTTAGAGACTAACAAATTTATTAGAGCATAAGCTTTCGTGGACTACAGCCCACTTCTTCGGATGCATATAGAATGGAACATATATTGAGGAGATATATATACACACATACAGAGAGCATAAACAGGTGGGAGTTGTCTTACCAACTCTGAGAGGCCAATTAATTAAGAGAAAAAAAACTTTTGAAGTGATAATCAAGCTAGCCCAGTACAGACTCTGAAACTTAAGCTTGTGCTGAACTTTAAGCAAGTGCTTAAGTCTCTTTGTGCTGAAATGTAATGATGTCCTTAAGTGCTTTCTGGTACAGGACTGGATTTAAGGATGTGCTTAAGTACTTTTCCAGAATAGGGATCCTATCTTGAATTAGGGCCTTTGGGCCTGATCAAAGATGAAAAGATTCTCAATGACTTCAGAGGGTGTTAGATCCGACCCTAATAGAACACTAAAACGATTGCCACTGGCCTGTGACAGTGTGGAAATCTGAGAGCAGTCAGGAAGGGGTTAAAAAACGGAAAGGCCCGAGGTTAGAAGCATGTGCCAATGGATGAAGGAATGTGTCTGTTTATGAGAAGGACCTCCCACAATGCAGACAGGGTTGCTTCTCCTGCCTGCTTTGCTGTGTCTGACACTCATCAGGCAGGCACACACACTAGACCAGGGATCGGCAACCTTTGGCAGCGGCCCATCAGGGAAAGCCCCTGGCGGGCCAGGATGGTTTGTTTACCTGCAGCGTCTGTAGGTTGGGCCGATCGTAGCTCCAAGTGGCCGCGGTTCACCGTTCCAGGCCAACGGGGGCTGCAGGAAGCGACGGCCAGCACATCCCTCAGCCCGCCTCACGTCCCACAGCCCCCATTGGCCGGGAACAGTGAACCGTGGCCAGTGGGAGCTGCGATCAGCCGAACCTCCGGACACGGCAGGTAAACAAACCGGCCTGGCCCGCCAGTGGATTTCCCTGACAGGCCGCATGCCAAAGGTTGCCGAGCCCTGCACAAGACTGAAAGGACACCGCTAATGAGCAGGGCTCACTCTCCTGTGGCCTGGCCTCACACAGAGTGTGACGGGGATTGTGTGCACCACTAGAGCTTGCGATTGGAGCCAAGAGCCTCGTGGGCTGCAGCTCACGCACATTCCCGCTTCCCTGGCACATGTATCCCACTATCTGCAACTGAACATCCTGTGCTACATATATTGTCTCTAGAGCACAGCTTGTATCACTCTCTGCCTATCTGCCCTGCTATCTGAAAACTCAACTGCTCTCTCTCTATTTTGAAGGTAATGGGGGGAAATTCGGGCAGAATTAGATTTACTCCCCTCTCATCACACTCTGTCCTCATCACACTCTGTCCCTCTCCTCCCCCCCTTCCCTGCCCCCTCTGCTCACCCCATCCTCAATGCACTTGGGGAGCAACAGAAAACACCCTCACCTTGTGCCTGATGATCAGCGCTGCATGCCAAGTCCAGAATGTAGCACTGATGAGACCCCAAAGGGCTGGTGTCGGGAAGCAAGTGCACTCTGCCACCTGACATTCTCCTTTGTACTCTCTCTATTAGTGCAGTTGTTACACAGATATACGCTGAGACCTGCTCGTCCAGCCCTCCCCGCCCCCCCAGCAGCCAGCCTGACTGTTTTAAGTGAACGCATTAAAGCATCCACCAGGTTCCAAGCGCAATTTTTTGTTCAACATTTAGTTAAAGAGCCCCGTCTATTAGACGACTGATGTTTGCTGGCCCCTTGGGTGCTCCCTGAGGCGGGCTTCGCTGTGGATCATCCCTGAAAACTTTTGAGGATCAATGTCAAGGAAATTGGACTTCAGCTCTCACAGCTGCTAGTCTGGTCATCAAAGACCCCTGCAGCCCTTTGACTCGGAAAATTGAGGAGTCCCGAGGGACCCGGGGTAAGAAGTTGGAGGCCATGAGAAAAACCAGCTCTGTGAGTCTGATTCCCCTCTTACTTGCAACTGGCGTAAATCAGGAGTAACTCCCGTGAAGCCAATGAAGTTACACCAGTCTGAAACTGGTGTAAGGGGGAGGACAGGCCTGTGTTTCTCCAGACACAGACTCTGGCATTGTAGGGCTCCATTCTCCGGCCCACTAGGCCCGCTTTGCACTGTTCCTGTGATGCAAGGGATTTAAACCTGGCTACACTGATCAGAGAAGAGGATCTTCTGTTTGCCTGCCACCATGGCAGGGTGTCATTTGCCAATTCCCCTCCTGGCACCTGGGGTACACAGCATGCTGGGACATCCCAGCCCCCAGCAGATCCCCAGCTGCAAGAACCTCCCCCATGAGCTGTTGGCATAAAATACAGCAGCCTTCAGGTTGCTCTTTCCCCAAGGATCACAATTGTACCCACCAGTCCCGGAATCAGGGAGCTGCCGTGGGAGCAGAATGCCACTTTGGTCCCGATCCAACCTTACCCAAGAGCCGTTTCCTTGGTTCAGAAGATCTGGCTTATAGTGATTCTAAAATGTGATTTCCAATTTTGTTTCCTCATTTTTCCGGCAAATCGCTCCATTTCATGAAGCTTTTCCAGTAACCGGAAGCTGCTGGCACAGAGAGGCGAGGCCATTATTATTATATTTACTCTGGACCTCAGTCTCCTCCTCTTGTCCAATAAATCCATTTGAGAGATAGGATTTTGATAGACACTTTAATAGAGCTCTCCTTAACCTGATCATGTTAATGATTTTTGTGGGCTGGCTACATGCCAATTTCTGCAGCTCATTAGTCATTTTTTTTCCTTCATGAAATCAACTCCTCGTTCTTGTTTCCCCCTTTTGTAATGCCTCCGGTCTGAGACTGCAGAGTTTCTTAATGCCAGACATCAGCCTTCAGTCACTTGACCAGGTGCCGGGATCATCCCCATCATTCAAAGGCCATGAAAACTCTCCACTCCCGTGCCAATGCGCTCACCCTCTTGGGATCTTGGAAAAATCAGCAGGGTTCGCATTCACGCCATGCAATTGTTTATTTTACAAAGTATCAATTGACCCAGTCATGGCTGGGAGTCGGAGTGTTCCTTGATAGAAAACCAATGCTGAGCTGGGCGCAACTGTATTACTGGGGGGTTCCGAGGTTTCCCATTGCCAGCTGTCAGGCTGTCTCTCTCTAACCCCCTTTTGGCCAGAAGGGCTTTTCACTGTTGTTTTGTTCCCCGTCAACAGGGTTGTTGGAAAGAATCGTTGGCCCTGCTGTCCCACGTACCCTGTCTCATTTCTCTGGTCCTATTTCATGCCATACAAGAAACATCACACCAAGTAAACAGGAAATCAAATTAGCTTGGGATTCTGAATCAGAAATCAAAGGAAACAGAGTTTTATTGTAAAAGGCTAAAACAAATTGACTTCCACATAGGAACAAGCCCCGCCCATGGATGCGCCACTGTCCTTTTGCACAGACACAGACCCATTGTGTTAAAAAAAGATTTTTATGGTGCTCAAGCCATTATCTTATGATGGTGAGTTTCCCAGCCAGGCCTCCTTCTTCAACTGGTTCCCTAGCTAAGCAATGCTAACAGCTTCAGAGTATAATATACCGTGGTCATGTGGGTTCAAACGCAATGGTCATCAGCTACTGTAAGTGCACACATAGTCATGAACTGTGTACGCCATTGTCCTGTTAGTTTGCTGGGTAGAAGCCTGTGTCCTTGAAGCCAAGAGTGTTGCTGGACTAGCAGTGAGATCCCATTGAGCACGTTCTCCGGGGCTACGAACCTTCTGCAAAGAGAAACCCCAGTATTTTCACTCTTTTAATGCACACGGTCAGAGTCTGTGAAGGTGATAGCAGCAGCAATTTCACTTCTGGGCATCCAGGCTCACAGTTCATAAAGGCACTGACTTGGTGTCTGTGGTCCAGGTTCAGATTGTGTGATGGTGATGCCAGCAGAAGCCTCTTCTATGGATGAACAAGTTGGTGCATCAGCTGCAGTTCAGACTCAATGTGCCCAGGTTCAGATTTTAAATAGGCACAGTAGTGCCTTGCCTGTTTATGCCCAGGGGTGGAATAGATGACAGCAGCGCCGTCAGAGCTCCAGCCTTGAGATGCACAAGTCCAGTTTCTATAGAGATGGCAGTAGCAGGAATCTCCCTTCAAGAGGCTCAGAAACTGATTCAAGGTCCAAAAGTGTTCTCCTTTCTGGATGCTTGGGGTGAAAGTTCATGAGAGTCAAACCAAACTTCCATGACCTCTCTCAACCCTGTTCTCACTATCTTACGAGTAGCTCTCAGCTTTCTGAATGCTCAAGGACAGATTTTTTATGGTGAGGGTGGTACCAGGAGCTCCCAACTTGCTGCATCCCTGGATCTAGCACTCATGAAAGTGTCTCCAGCTGCAATCCCTCCTCAGCAGCATGCCTGAGTTCGGGAGTTAAAATCTGTGCAAACACTTTAGTTTTGTTCCTTTCTCCAGGCTAGCCTGGGCTAGTAATAGATGTAAAAAATTCAGGTGATGTACAGATTAGTAATAAGGGAACTGGTTTGGGATAAAATACCTGACCTGAACCTTCACTCCAAACTGAAACTGATCTCTTTTCCTGACATTTAAAAATGATCACCTTTTTATTTGTAAAGTCATTTTTCATTTTCACACTGCCTTTGTATGACAGCCCCCCATATGGGTCACCTACGGATCTTGAAACCATGGATTTCAGCACTGCAACACAGACACCAACCAATGGAGCTAAAGGAGTGGCTCCTTTGGTTACTGGTGGTGGTAGTCTGTTTTCTTCTAGTGGAATACACTTCGCTACTGTGTTACGTTTGAACTTTTAGGTTCTGGCTAGGATTAGAAGCATAAATGCCAAAATACTAAGAGGAAAGGCTATTTCCAACCAGAAACATGAAATAAGCCTTTAATGAGCACTTGTTCCAGAAAGATTGCCCACACAATTTTGAACCAAAAAGGTTCAGAGAAGCACCAGAACTGGTAGAGGCCTGTCTGAGCTAAAATGACTCTTTGAGATTCACCCATCACTGGGATAGATCAGGGGTGGGCTTTTGAGGTCTGACTGGCATCTTTGTTTCTGTTATTCTCACATGCACATAAGCATTTCCTCCTGCTAGATAATCCATCCTGAATGGTTGTCTCTTTGCATTCATCATTCCTGGACTCCCACTTTGTGTATTCTACAGGTAATTGCCATGTATACTCTCTACAGTTTGCCTTTCCAAATCTCATTACTCATGCTAATTAGAGGATCAGGTTGCACTGTCATGTCTGTGTTGTTAGCAGCCCATTCAGTCGGGAAGGATGTTTCACTTTGGTATCTGAAAGGAGAAATTTGCCCATTTCATTCCTACCAGTCCAGAGCTCTTCTACAGCTCAGAAAAGAGGGACACAAGAGGCCCTGAGGAAGTGTTTAGTTCCCAATCCCAAGAGGTTTCCATGAGTACAATTTGCAAATTCAAGTAACTGTCTGAAGGTGACACTGACTCACAGAGACAGGAGTGTGTTTGTACCTACACTTTTGCATCCTTTGGGCCAAATCCTCATCCGGTATAAAATAACTCCATTGAAGTCAGTGGAGCTATGCCAATTTACTTCAGCGGAGGATGGGGCATAGACCTTCTCTTCAGCAAAGGAAGCCTAAATGGCGCTCTCCACTCCCAGAAGAGGATACTAGAGAGGGTTTCAAGCAAATTTCTTTCCTTTTCTCCATGGGCCAGTGGCCTTCTCATGCCAGGAAAAGAGATCTAAGCCCAAAACCTGGGTTTAGATCCCCCATTTTATCCTGCCGCTGTACCACCAGATTGACCCTCCATTAGGATTCTGCACAGTTCTGAGATGGAGTCCAGTGAGTTCTACCATGCTCCATCTTCCCCTGCAGATAATAATGCTGTTTATATCCCATAATCCAAGCACCATTGGGCAACTGTTCTCTCTTTAGCCTGTATTATCGTCACAGAGGTCCTGGTGATTAGCATCATGCTGGAACAAACTCTCCTCTTGTTTGCACTGATGTAAATCTGGAGGAACGCCCATCACTTCAGTGGAGTTCTATCCATTTACAGTCACATGAGTAAGAGAGAGAGAGCACAGAGTTTGGTCCATCCTGCGTTCTATTGGCTAATTTCATAGTGCTAGTTCTGCAGTGCCACATAACTCTTTGGGACCCGCTACGGTGGCTGGATCTGCTCCAATGCACCCGTGGTATTTTGATAACTTTGCATATTGCCAACATCTCATATTAAATATATAACTTACAGACAGGGGCATAGTTTAACTCACCCTAATCAACTATAAAATGAACCCACAGCTCGCCGCTACACGGTAAAGACCTGGGTCTTTTTTATGCTGATCATTAACTGCTGCAGGGATATTCCTTTCTAGAGATTTGTTATTAATGAGCACTGAAATTACGGATTTCAATTAACTATGTTACATTTATATTAAAGTACAGTTGGTGCTGCCCTGGGGAAATATAAATACTGTGAGGAGATCAAGTGCCTTCCCTTCCAAAAAGCGGAGGAACAACGAGGAGCTGGTAGCACCCCAGTTAGCACTGTGCTGACTGGATTATTTCACTCTGTCACTCTCTCTCTCTCTCCTTCCCTCTGGCCCTAATAGCCGTCCGCTCCTCCTGCAACCACCTGATTCCATTTCCCACAATGGGAATGCTTCCTGGGGACTGTCTGCCCTCCCAGACCCTTGGCTGCTGTCCCCTTGGCTTTCAGCGATTGGAGTCATTGCTCTTGGCCTTTTGCATTCAGCGTGTGTCACTGCTAAAGGCCATTCAAGTGCTATGCCACCAAAATCTGACTGCACGTCGCAGGCACGTTAATAAGCTCCAGGTGTCTTTCTGTGTGATTGGAAGAGAAAGAATGGTTGCAAAAGGCAAACATTTTCAGAGGACTTATGTAAGGGATGGATGGAGGAGCCCTAATCAAGCCAGCTTTAACAAAGAGAAGTCCATTCTCCCAAGCCGAGGGAGATCTCATTACCGAATGTCTGCCAGCCTCAGTCTCTTCTGTTCACAGAGAAAAGTGCTTCAAATTGCTCTTTGGGGACTCTGTCCTTTCCCTCTTTTCTCTTGTTTGGATCTCTCAGATGTTCAGGCCTGGGCTCACACTAAAGCTATCACCTTCAGAACAAGGCCGCAAAATGGCCGCAGGGCAGGCCTGACGCAGAGCGTGGGGTTGTAACACAGAATGAGACAGCGCTGCAGATGCCTCGGTCCTAGCATTGGCCCTGATACAGGGGAGCGTGGTTCTGGTATCCACACTGGCACTGGGTCCTTAGCCTTGGTGCATGGACCCCAGCACTAATGCAGCATCCTCTCCCCTGGGGTGGGGAATTCAGCCCCAGCACTAGCCTTTGTGCTGTGAGCTCGGCACTGGTGCCACGAGTTCAGCCTAGCCAGGAGACGTGCACATAGCAGGTTCTGGGGGTATTAAAGGACTCTGCAATTACTCGCAAAGGTTTCTATTATGTGCACAACTGTCATTAACTCCCAGTGGTGCGATTGCCCTTTATTGATAATATAGTGCTCAGCCTGAGCAAGGGGTTATTGTGTATGCTCACAGCAGCAGGAAATGAACCTGCCATCCTTTCTCACAGCTTGCTATTAAGGGGTTATACACACATGAAGGTTACACCCATCCTGACCTGTGTTCACCTGACTACTCAGAATCCGCTCGCGTCCGCATGGAATCACACAAGTCAGCTGTGCTTAACCCCTTGGTGCCTCTGATTGGCCTATGGGCTTGCAGAGAAGAGCTAGAAAGGGGCATTTCGAGGCCCAGTAGCTACTTCTGCAAGAGTCCATTGCAAAAAGTGCATGTGATGAAAGGGGACTGAGGTCTAAGAAGGTGCGCCACGTGGAGGTCATCCAAAAAGACACCAGGCAAGAAAACAGTAGACAGGAGGGAGCTATGTATAGAATGGAATTTGCTGACCCACTACTCTTTATCCTATAGCTTTAAGGGCTTGTCTCCCTTCCACTGTGGTACCATTTAAGATGAAGGGACTGTCCCACTGGATATTTCCTCAACATTATATCTTCTGTAATGAAGAGGAGCAGCTCAGGGTATGCTTTCCACTTTCAGTGTCATCACAATATGTGGCTGAGAAAGGAATGGTGGGGGGGGGAATGAAGGGGCCACCGGAGCATCCCTTGATTGAGTGAGCAGTGCTCAGCCCCAGAGGGGCACAATGCGTTACTTAAAGTCTACAGAGCGGCGTATTCATTAGAACACACGAACAATAAAGCAAGACACAGAAATCAGGAGCATAGGTAGTTGGGGTTTTTTGTAACATTATAATTGTGTCTTGTTTCCCGTCACTGCATCTGTTTAACAACATCTTTTCTATACCAGGTAATTAGGCACTTAATTTAATAAACAGAAACTATGGCAAACAAAGACAGAGAGTGGGAGATATACTCAACTTCCAGCCCAAGTAAATGCTGCACAGGAGGGGTATATATCTGACCTCAGCTTCTTGAATTCTCCTTTAAGCCTGGAACCTCCGTAACAGGGTGTATGATAGAGAGGAAAGCTGGTCTTTTAATTAAGGCATTGGGCTGGGACTCAGGAGATCTTGATTCCCAACTCTGCCACAGACTTTCTGTGCAACCTTGGACAAGTGAAGTCATCTCTCTGTGCCTCTTTTCTCCATCTGGTGTCAGGGCAGCAAAGAGGACGTCACCCCCCTCTAGGTACCCCTGGGAAAAACTGCCACATTGCAAAATTCAGCCAACAAATAAAATATTCCCGGCAAATGTGAAAAGTGACACCCTTCCCATTTCCCCATGGATCAAATGCATGAGGCCCAGGGCTTCCAGGCTTCATAGGCTTGAGGCTAAAGAAAATGTTACTTCTTCACTGATGTGAGTGCACTATGTGAGGCAAAATGTCCTCTTGTGCTTCCCATTGATAACTAGTAGGTCCTACTGAAGGGCCTGGCGTCTAGGGGCCTGATCCAAAGTCAATGGGTGGTTTTTCACTGACATCAAAGGGCACTGGCTCAGGCCCCTAGAGGAACACTGGAACAATGATTTTCATAAAGGCTGGGTACCCACGGTTCCCATTAAATAGGAGTTGTGGATGCTCTGTGCCCTGAAAATCAGAGCACAGAGACCAAAGTCCTCCCTGATCGCAAATCCTAGATGATAGCCATACCATAAATCAGTCATATCATAATGTGCAGGTATCGTGTCAGCATATTTACATGGTCACCGCTGACCATGCTGAGTAAATAATATAGTATAATTACAGGGTAAAGACATGGCAAACTCTTTTTCATCCCAGTGTAAAGCCTGCATCTATTATTTACTAGAGCCAACCAGCAGAAGAGTGCATGTTACATGGTAATTACTTTTTGACCTCCTGGAGGTAATTGCATAATAATTTGCTATTAGAGTTGGGTGAATCCTGCAAACTATTTTCTGCGAACCATCTTAAACCAATTTCTATCTACCTACCTAGGCTTTGATCAGGGCGCCCATCACCATGGTATCTGAACAACTGTTCTCTGTGTGTATTCTTCAAATATTCTAACACACGGGTTGATTGGCAGGCATATTAAGAACTGTTTGACCCTTCTTCCTTACAAACTTCTCTTAGCCTATGGGTTGTTGCAAATTGTTTATCGCAATTAGAGTGGTGCAAAGAAAGGTCATTCTGTTGCATGGAGGATTTCAAAATTTGTTTTTGTTTTAATTTGGAATGAAAACCAAGGATTTCCAAAAGTTCTGCAAAAGGAAATGGAGCCCTTTTGGCAGGCCTCCTAGTGAGTTCCCCTGGAGCCACGGACTCCAGATACCCAGGCTCCCTAGCAGCTCAGAAAGTGGGCTACTGAGGAGCTGGGTGGACTAGCTAGCAGGAAACCTGCCAGGCTTCTATCAGAATGTTGGCAAAATCAAACCATCTCAGCAAAATGGTTCCGTTTTTGCCAAATCTGCAAGTTCTGATGAAAAAAAAACTTCTGTTAGAATTTTTCTGACCAGCTCTAATAGCAAGTGTTTACTATTCTGAATTTGTTATTTAACTATGGGCTGGGTGGGTATAACTATAAGGGTAGGAAAGTGCTGGAGGAGAAGGGGGATTTTCATTTTTAATTTGCCTAGATTGCAGGGAAGGATAAGTTATGTCAAAGGTGCCTAGAACATCAGGATAGGCCTAGAACATCAGGAGAGGCATGGATAGGCATGTTTCTTTAGATGTGTATAAATCTAAATACACAAAGAACATATTCAAGCTCAATTATTTCACATGGTATGGCTTCTGTTCTCCAATTGGCTGATGTACAAACACTTGTTTGCACATGCATACCCCCAGGAGTCAAATTTCCCCCCAAAACATTTGGGCAAACACAGAGCCACACATGTGTTCCCAGGAAATCAAAGAAGGGAGGGATCTTATGGCAGTTTGGATTTAGTGATCAGGATCACAAATCCTTTTTCTCTGGGTTCACCAGCTTTGCTTGCAACCTGGAGCCAGTACCTAGAAACAATGGTGATGGGCTTTCTATAAATACTTAGATAAATTGCAGAGAAGAGAAGAGAACTTGCCTGCTTGCATAGCAGGGTACTTGACTCAATGGCCAAGATGGTCCCTTCCAGTCCTATGTTCTACGCTGTGAAGAGAATTTGCTTACCTAGTTTTTCAACCATTACCCAAGACATAGGATTAAATTCAGGATTGTTCATGTCACCAATGTGGTCTTTACAGATCCCAGGCCTCTTTCCAGTAAATAAGACTATCCCACTGCTCCACTCAGTCCGTCACACTCCTCCTTTTCTCACCTCACCCTCCCACACAAAGATCTAAAGGTGAAAACACAAAGTTTCCTGGGAAGTTTGAGCACTCTTGAGGTCTCTCCGGAACGCTCACCCTGCAGCAGTTGAGATTGTGTTGTTTTAAAACGTATAGTGTAATTGATTTCTTTATAAATCATTCATCTCTTCTTATTTATTAATTCTTCTGTCAAGGTTAATTTAAAACACTTCTAAATAAGGCCACCTGACAACACCTTTGTTTATAAGATTGACAGCAGGCCAGTGCGTACTTCTCCGTTGCTTGTGAAGGCAATTCACGCAGGCTCCTGGACAATCCCAGGTCCCATGCTTTACGATGGAAGAAATATGTAATGCCATCCAGATCAGAACCCACCTGTAGGTTCTGTGACTGTGGGTTGTTAGTGTGTGGAATGTACACAGCCTGGGTAGAATTCAGAGTGGGATCTAGGTGTGCGTTGCAGGATAGATTTGTCTGATTTCAGCTCAATGCTTTCACATTGCAGGAGCTCATGTAAACAAAGAACCTGGGGAGAGCTTGGCCCATTAATCTGAGGGAAAAAAAACAGCGGATCTGGTTTCATAGACCCTCTGATGTATAATTGTTGCATTTTGTCAGGCTAGGTCTGAATCCAGATTAACAGAACCAGATATTCAGTTGTTGTAAATCACTGCAGCTCCACTGATAATAATGGCTAGTGATATATATAACTGGAAGAACCCAGGAATCTAGGAACAGGAGAGATAAGACTAGAAAACTATCAACCTGGTTGATCAGGACAGAGAAAAGAATGAATATTAGTTGTGTCTATAGTGTCTGTTGTTCCTGTACCCCTAACCTCTGTTCACTTGTCTGTCTGTCTTTAGTCTGTCAGCTGCTAGAGGAGAGATCATCCTTTTTTCGAATGTCTGAGGAGCACCCAATGCTCCCATACCAAAGAACAGAAATAAAGGTAGACATTTTGCCTCATTCTCTGTAGCACAATGTCCCTGAAACTCTCTCAGGCTTCTATATGGTGCATGAATAGAGAGACTTGGCTGTGTTATCACATTTAAACAACATCCAATGGGTGTGCTTTGTCTTGAACTGGTAACATTTCAAGATCCTCTCCCACAATAACAACCTAGCTGCTGAGAACTGCATTGCAGATCTTTGCCTCCGCACTTCCTGTGCGGAGACCTCTGTGGGTCTGTCTACACTGCAATTAGACACCCATGGCTGGCCCAGGCCAGGTGACTCGGGGGGACTCAGGCTGCGGGGCCGTTGAATTGCAGTGTAGACGTCTGAGCCTGGGCTGGACCCTTGGCTCTAGGAACCTGGGAGGTGGGAGGCTACAGCCTGATCCTGGAAGTCTACACTACAATCAAACAGGCCCACAGCCCAAGCCTGGGTCAGCTGGCCCAGGCCGGCCTCCGGTGTCTAATTGCCGTGGAGACAGACCATTTGCTAAAAGGTTCAAACTAAAGCATGGGTGTCTTTGGCCAAGCTTTGCAAAAAGGCCTGATTGTCTGCATCTGTTATCCTGTGCTACTTGGATGCTCCCCTTAACGTGGCTTTTGCAGAAGGGCCAATTGGCACTTTTGGAGGTGTGGTGAACTCTTCAAGTTTTGTCACTTCACACTAACCGGTGCATGTCTTGAACAAGCAATGGTGACTGTGGGGCCTGTGGCAATACCCAAATGGATCAGGCCCATGAACTGCCTGCTGCTTGCTTCCTGGTTGTATTGCAGAAAGCTCACAAGATGCCAAAAATTAGCAGAAAAGCAATTCTATTGGCTTCTAATTCTATCTCCCGCTCTTTAAATCCTATTCATTGGAATGGGATTGTCTGACAGGTACTGTGGTGCTAGTTGATATTAGCCATGGAGCTTGATGCAAAGGTGACATAAACGCAGGATTCAGTTACATGTCAGTCAGTTGAAATAACTTGATGTAAACCCAAGCAGATAGACACAAGATGGTCTAACATACACACTGAGGAAGCTGATAGGCGAGGGCAGTGTGGTTTGGTGACTGGGAGGTGAGCAGCTAGACTGGGTGCCAGGAGACCTGGGGTCTATTCACTGACCTACTGCATGACCTTAAGCAAGTCATTTATCTGTCCGAATCTGTTGCCCCTCCGATCTGTTTCAGCTGGGATTTTGAAAGCAAGCTAAGGGAGTTAGGTACCCAACTCCCACTGAATTTCAACAGCATTTGGGTGCCTGGCTCCCTTGAAAATCCTTAGACTATAAAGTTTTCAAGACAGGGACTATCTCTCACTATGAGTTTGTACAGCACCTAGCACAACAGGGCTCTGATTTCAAATGGCAGCTTCAAGGGCCAGCCAAATAATAATCCGAGAACTGTCAAGTAAAGCAAAAGAAGTTTAAAAAGACTCCGCGATAGAGCTGGGCAAAAGATAGTAACACTTTAAAATTCAGATATTTTATTTGGAAAATTTCACACAATAGGTCAAATTATCCAGTGAAAATGTTTGCAAGTTATTCACCCAGTTCAATGAGCACTAAAATATCACCATGTCCAGTGAATAAATGGTTGGATTTATCCAACTCGCTCTCCTTTTTGCTCTGTAGGAAGGAGCTCAGATAACCTTGCATGCCCTACATTTCTGTCCCATCACCCCTCACTGCCCCCCATCCTCTCCACATCAAGCCCTGTTTGATGAGAAGCAGAGATGATTATTAAGATGGGAGCAACCAGAGCGCCCACTCAACGAATACCAATGAAGCAGCATCTTGGTGCATGTATAAACAGAGCCCTGTTCCAACAGCCGATCAGATATGGGGAAAGAGAATGATAAACAGTAAGTGACTCCCGTCATCAGGAGAATTCACGTGGGAGCCTCCGGTAATTGGCAATTTCTCTCCACAAAAGAACAGAGATTGAAAGATTTGGCACATGCCTAATGACACACCACAAGCAGACAACGTGAGTCAGTTGATGACCTGGACTGACAACGGAGTGCTGAGGGAGGAAGGGAGGGAGCCCACAACAGAGAATGGAGAGGCCGCAGTTTAACGTGAGCTCAGGGCAGGGACCCAGTTTGGAAAAGAAGCCAAACTATCGAGACAGCTCTTCATAGCAGAGGCCTGGACCAAATTCAGACCTCTGATGGAAGTGGTTGCAATGCCATTGATGTCACCAGGTGTGAATTTAGCTTCCCATTTATAAAAAGGGAGGGGGGGGAAATACATGGCATTCGTCTAGCTGACGTGTTATCTGTAGCCGGTTTTGATCATGCCTCGGTTGCAAGCTAAAACACAAAGCTCCAGTTATCATTTAGCTTCAACCAGGCCTTGTAGAAAACTAAACCAGTAGTTAGGCTATGGTGATCCTGGGAAATTCGTGGGTATCTCTGCCCTTAGGGGCTGCTGTTTGTTGCAATATCCTTCATCACAGGAGTTGCCTGAGGAGACAATTTGAGCTATCGCCTCTCTCAGAATAAACCCGAAACCCACAACTTCATGTAAAGAGATCATTCCAAGGAGAACTGTAACATCTTCCTTAGGGGTGGGCCAGAGAGCGGAGGAGGAAAGATGGTCCAGCGGTTTGGGCACTAGCCTAGTACTTAGGAGACCCAGGTTCATTCAGTTCCTTCCTCCGACACAGTCACTTAGGGCGTACCTGCGTGATACAGTGATGCGTGCTAGGGAGGTGCGATTTCTCAAGCACACTAATGTGTCACACACTATTTGGGCCGTGTAGCTGGCCTAACCTAAATGTATCCTAGTGTGCTTTAACATAGGACTGTTTCAAACAGCACTACCGTAAAGCACATTAGGGAGCAGAGTTTGCATGGACCAGTTCGCACGCTTTAGAAATCAGCATGGCACCACACTGTATAGACAAGCCCTTCATCTCTTGGGGTACATCTACACTACAGCGGGGAGTCGATTTAAGATACGCAAATTCAGCTACGTGAATAGCGTAGCTGAATTCGACGTATTACAGCCGACTTACCCCGTTGTGAGGACGGCGGCAAAATCGACTTCTGCCGCTTTTTGTCGGCGGCGCTTACTACCACCTCCGCTGGTGGAGTTAGAGCGCCGATTCGGGGATCGATTGTCGCGTCCCGACGGGACGCGATAAATCGATCCCCGAGAGGTCGATTTCTACCCGCCGATTCAGGCGGGTAGTATAGACCAGGCCTTGGTCTACGTAGCAAAGAAAAATCTACGGCTGGCCTGTGCCAGCCAGTTCTGGCTTGCGGGGCTCGGGCTGCAGCACTGTTTCATTATTGTGTAGACTTCCCGGCTTGGGTTGGAGCCCAGGCTCTGGGCCCTGCAGGGCGGAGGCTTCCAGAGCTCAGGCTCCAGTCCAAACCCGGAAGTCTACACAGCAACAAAACAGGGCTGCAGCCCACACCCTGCGAGCCAGCTGCGGGTTTTGCTTTGCTGTATAGACATACCCTCAGTTCCAGGTCTGTAAACTGGGGATAATAGCACTGCCCTGCCTCCCAGGAGTCTTGTGATGATAAATATACTAAAGCTTGTCAATGCTCTGATCCTATGGGAAAGGGGGACATATAAGTCCCTTCAATAGATTGTTGATTTTATCATTTTTATACACAGCCAATAGCATTCTAGGTAGATAGGAGACGCAGGGAGCTCACCATGTAGATGTAGACAAGAGCAACAAACAATGAGGGGAGAAGGGAGGGCGAGGGAAACAATAAGCTGTCATGATCACTTTGGCCTGTTACGTTCATGTCTCAGTGGTTTCGTGATAGCCATACTTATAGAGTTAATTACTTGTTTTCAATCATTTAGATCAGGGGTGGCCACATGCGGCTCTTCAGAAGTTAATAGGCGGCTCCTTGTAAAGGCACCGACTCTGGGGCTGGAGCTACAGGCGCCAACTTTCCAATGTGCCGGGGGGTGCTCACTGCTCAAGCCCTGGCTCTGCCACAGGCCCTGCCCCCACTCCACCCCTTCCTTCCCCCTTCCCTGACTCTGCCGTGCCCTCACTCCTCCCCCCTTCCCCCCAGAGCCTCCTGCACGCCACAAAACAGCTGATCGGGAGGTACTGATTGGCAGGGCTGTGGGTGGGTGGGAGGCGCTGGGAGCAAGGGGAGGAGCTGATGCGGGGGCTGCTGACGTATTACTGTGGCTCTTTGGCAATGTACATTGGTAAATTCTGGCTCCTTCTCAGGCTCAGGTTGGCCACCCCTGATTTAGATTCTCAATGGAGCTTCCAGTGAGTTATGTGGAGCTCAGCTGAGAATCTGGTCCTACCTGTGGTTTTGGTTTTTTATTTGGTTTGTTTTATTCTCCTTCTCTCCCTATTGTCTCGCTCTACTCTTTGCAAACCCAGTGGCTGGAGCAAGACAAGTCTGTCCCTAACAAACCCCCACCCCTCCCTTTCCCATCTTTTCTGTTCAATCATAAATGCATCCAAATTGCAGTGCTCTGATGCTGGAATGGCTCTAAATCACACATCATAGAGCAGGACAGATCATAAAGGAACAACAAAGGCCCAGCAAACATAAAATAGAAGAATGGCAGCTTCCCCACCTTACGCTGCAAAAATCAAAGGAGAAGTTTTCAAACAGCCCCCGTTTCCAGTCAGCTGGAGATTTAATCCACACAGTAATTGACTGTGTCTGCACTTCTCCCCCCACCCCCATACACACACACCCTTCTTCTTCTAAATAGAATTATTTTATTCCTAGCCTATAATCAGGTGACCCTAATGACAGAGCCTATATGTAAATGAACCTTTCCTTCCAATGTGCATTGGGTGAAGGAGGAGTGATATGAGAGCTTCAAAGAAAGAAAGTCATTTCTTGCAAAAAGCTTTTGTATTGTAAAGTCATTCTAGTATTTCTAAAAAAGGGGACAAGTTCACCGAGAAAATGATGCCAGCTGAGTCCCTTTGAGACTGCAATTTTCCTGGCACTGCCACATCTGGAGATGACCCTGAATTTGTGGGTGTCCTTATCTGGTTCAGTCCTTTGTTTTGAGGTGGCACTGCAATCACTCTCCTTTGTTAACTGTTTCCTACACGGCGGATTATGTTATGGTTATTTTTTTTTTCCTGGTGACTTTTATTAGATAATGGCCTAGTGAGAAACTGAGCAGAAGAAACATTTTCATAATTGATGGCTCGATTTCAGCCCTGAAAACACTCCATGGCTTTTTCAGCCTCACTGACACTGGAAATTATTAGAAATTATAAACTGTTATGCGGCTGGAGCATATTAAATTGCGTGGGAACTGGAGATGGCAGACATGCTGCATTGCCACTCTGCGTGGATTTTTTTTTTCCCTTCGGATTTTTCAGAATTTACCACGGGCGGGAAACGTTCCTCATCACAGGTCAAAACCAGGGCAGGATTTTAAAACTCTGCAGCTGGCTGTTGAGTGTAATCATGTATTTGGATTGGAATGGGACTGCAAATTTTTAAAGAATTCGTGTGGTTGGAATGATCACCCATGGTCTTCACCCAAAACCCGAGCCAGATTTTCTAAAGGGCTCTCCACACTATGTGTGCCAAAGGGCTGAGATCTTCTGAAACCCAGCCAGCGGAGTCACAACGAAGAGCTTCTGGGTTCTGAATATCTGGCCCCCAGAGAGCAACCCATAGGCCTGCTTCCAACCATAGGGGACAGCAGCAGAAGTGGAACTGGCAGCGCCATCACTAGATACCCCAGGGCATGGCAAAAATAATCCATCCAGTGCAAGAGAATGATAACAGAAAGAACGTAAAAGTTATCCTGTTAGTTTTCAAAGGGACCAGGCCTACAGAGTTACGATGCAGTGGGACAAACTACAAGAACAATGAGGAATTGTTGAGAATGCTTCAAGAGGGCATAAGTATTTAATTATTATATAAACCGGTCCTGGGAAAAAGCTCCAGCCATTTTTCACAATTCCACCTGTACAAGTAGCCCTGAACGTGATACATCTGGTCCCCTAGAAATCCCAGTGCAGCTGGACTCCTGTATAAAAAGATCCCCAGATGGCGCATGGTCATTGTGTTATCTCCTACACCTCCGGACCTCCTGAACGGCACTGTAAGAAAGGAGGCTGAACTACACCGCTGTAAGGTCTCCTGTGTAGCCACTCTATGCCAGTGGGAGAGAGCTCTCCCACTGGCATAATTAAACCACCCCTAACAAGCAGCGATAGCTATGTCAGTGGGACAGTGTCTCCAGCCGACAAAGCACTGTCCACACTGGAACTTTTGTCAATGAAACTTTTGTCAGTCAGGGGGTGTTTTTTTCACACACACACACACACACACACACGCGCACCCCTGACCAACAAAAGATTTACCAGCAAAAGTGCTGGTGTAGACAAAGCCTGAGTAAGTGTCCAAGACCTGAAGAAGAGCTCTGTGTAAGCTCGAAAGCTTGTCTCTCTCACCAAAAGAAACCAATGGGCTGCAGAGAGCAATTCAGCACTGGAAAGTGCTTTGTGGAGGGGATAGATTAGGTAATTTACTACGCCTTTTCCATCTCTAATTTCAGGCTAATTGTATCTCTCTATCCACCTGCCCCTCTTGAATATGCCCATCACTGCAGTGTCTAGGCACTTTACAGATAATTAAAAAGTATACTCATTGTCTACAAGTACCATACTCTCCATGGCTGTGCTGTTGACTTCTTACACGGATGGTTCCATCAGTTGTTTGCCTTTACAGGCAGCAATGCAACTTATTACCATGGCAAGATTCATGAGAAGAGCTGAATCTTACATTGTGTTGTACAGGTGACAGCACCCGACTCCGTTCTGCTGTCTAATGACAGGGAAATCTGGAGCCAAGCCCACTGCACAGAAAATGCCACTGTGAATTCTACTCTCAGCTCCATCAGCCATATCGTCCCCGAGGAGTACAGTGACTATGGTGGATTGTAGAAAGACCGTGCATTGACCTTTGATATAACCAAGCCCTAGTCCATTCAAAGCTTTCAAGATTTGGAGCAGGGCTGATGGGGGCAATCAGTTTAATTTAAGGCTCCTCTTTTTTAATGAATACATACAGACTTTGCTTTCTTTTCATGCAAATTATTTGATTGGGACCTGCTGGTTTTGCACTCCACACCCTGCAAGAAGGCTGAGGAAATGGCCTATTGCACCAGCATATTTCATGAGAGCAGCTTAAACTTAAAAAAAAAAAAAATCAACCACACAAATGGATTTTCTAGTTATCTGTCCCCTGCCTTTCTACTCCTCTCCTATCCCCTTGCTTCAGGGACTTATTGCAGCCATGGGATTAATGGACGCCTAATGCCATCTCTGCTTTTCAGCCTGGAAAGGTCTCTTGTCTAGTTTACATTGATTTTTTTTTTCCTGATGAATTTGCAGAAGCTGAGATACTGACTGCAAGTAACACAGATAAAGAGAAAGGTCGAGAGAAAGAGATACATCCTCTGCCTCACGCTCCCAGTGCCGAGAATGTTGTGAGACATCAGAGCTCACAGACACTTCCACCAGCGAACACCTTCTTGTTCTTACTGACATCACAAGGACACAGAGAGAGGCACTGACAAAAGGGCTGTCTGGGAGGTTGCTGGTGTCCATCTTTTGGGAACAGATTTTGAACATTCACCTAAGAACAACTCCCAGTGCAAATGGGGTTACCTCCATTATTTTCAGGAAAAACTGGTTTCATAAAGCAGTGCCAAGATAATTTCCCAGGATCTTCTCTGTAAGTACACTAGGCACAAATATCAATATTCCAGGAGCTAACATACCATTTTGGACCCCATGGCTGTGAATGACAAAGTGAAAATTAATATAGGGAGGAAGTGTGGTCTGAAGGCACTGGCGATCTGAGTTCGAATCCAGTTCTCTGCCACAGACATTCACTCTAATCTTTGAGCAAGTCCTCCAATTACTCTGTGCCTCATATCCTCATCTGTAAAAAGAGGATAATATTCCTTTTCTCCCACACTGTCTGTTTTATCTGCTTGGATTATAAAATTTGGGGGGGTGGGACTGTCCCTTACTAAATTGTGTTTAGCACAATGGGGCCCTGATCTCAAGTGTGGTCAGTAGGTGCTACCTTATTGTTGTGAATAATCATAATTTGTATAGTGCCATAAGTGTGTTTGCTATGTAAGAGACAAAAAAGGTGATGGCCATACTGCCCCCTAAGAATTTACAATCTGAGATGTAATAATAAGGATTTAATAATAAAAATAAAGTTTGCTTTCACTTCTTCCTTCCTTCCCCTCCATTTCTACAATGCCTAAACCCCTCGCCACTGAAACATATTAGATTGGGTGAATTTTTTTAAGAGGGACAGAGTGGGAAATTGTAACTTGTTCATCCCTCTTCATATTAAACCTGGTGGTTGAATATAGTAGGATTGCATGAGAAAAGGAGCGAGCAGTGACACGGAAATTGTATAACATGGCAGTGATTAAAACCCTGTCTGCCAGGGAGGATCCCAAGGACAGGAGCAAATAGAACCCAGGAGAAGGCGAAAAGGGGAAGGGCTGTGACAAAGTTTTGATACACATAGTTCAGGAAAACTGACGAATCCTTCATCGTATCATGGCAGCCTTTCTGTAGCCCATTGCTTCTCTGCGTAAAGGAAGTCTGCATTGTGCAGTCCTGACCTGATGACCTATAGGTCTCAGTCCACATCTCAGTGTGTGTCAGGAATCTGCAGGCATCTTTTTTGACTTGGATGTGCTGTACTGTATGCCTTGGCATTGTCTCGTGAGGGGCTGTAGCCTATATAAAGATATCTGCAAATGTCAATATCACCATCAGCTTCACCTCCCCATTACTGTTTAGCATGAACTTGGTCACCCTGCATTATCTCAGACCCCTGGGTTTTATCCGTGATACATTTTGGCTCATGGTATCAAGACTCCTGCTGCCAAATGAGAAGAATGGCAGTGGAATGCCCACTGTTAGCAGAAAGCTCTGGCTAACCTCTCTTCCTTCAGCCTCTTTGGTTTGGGGAGGTACCTTTGCAAACCTGTTGGGATAGATGCTCAGGTTCAGAAGTCTGGAAATCATGGAAACAGCTGATCCAAACCCACTACAAGTCCAGTTGCCAACCACTCACTAGAAGGTTGAATCAAAAGCTCCTTCCCAGTATATTTTTAGATAGTTGTCAGAGAAGTTTAGCACCTGTTCATTAGATTGCTTATGGGGCATTTTGGCCCCACCCACTCCGCACAGTTTAAGTTTTCTTCTGTTGCAGCGACAGAAGGAAAGCGAGAGAGAGGTGTTATTCTATATAGCTTGTGCTTTTCACCGAGTCAGCCGCTTCTAGGTGACAAATCGTATTTTGGGAGCAGCAGCCACAGTTCTGCTCTGAGTAATGGCACTGTTCAGGTGGTAACGAAGGCATCTCATTTCCCCTCAGTTACAACATAATGCAATCTCATTCCTAAAGCACCTTATCATGCAAGCAGCTCAAGGCAGGCAAGTTGCAGGGCTTCTCTTTGTCCCTTGAGTTCAGATCCTAGGCAATTCTTCTAGCTTTGCCTTGAACAGGAGTAAACAGTTGTTCAAACAAGCAAAACCCCATGCTTTGATTCCATCAGGGTGGCTTTTCAGAAGACGTTTACTACTTAATATGGAGTTCTTGACAGAAATGCACTGTTCATCACTGAGTTCCTGTCAGACTGCCGGCACGTCACAGCGATTCATCAGAGACAAGGCCTTCTAATACAGACTGGGGGATGGAGGGCGGGGGGGAGCAAAGTGATTGTTCGAAGTGGGAAAAGGAGGAAAACGAGAGGAACTCTGGTGCTAAGTCCTGTTCTCCCATCTAGCTGAAGAATGAGACTAGCAAACATCCCAGCTAATCTCTCTCAAGATAACTAACCTCTGATGTTTTTACAGCAAGAAATTACATACATAGCATGTAGGTGCAGATGACTTGCCAGGAGTATCTGGGTATAGCTCACTTAATCATTTCCCTGCTGTTGCAGGGACCTGGAGGACTGATGTACCTGGGTCCCTCCTATTTTGTGCCTGTTGTGCAGGTGTTGGGTGGTGGTGGTGGACTGTGAAATACAGGATGATTTGGTGGTCTCTCCTGACCTTAAACTCTATGACTGTATGAACAAATCAGGCATTTATGAAAACATCTGTGAGCTTCATCAAGGTTTTTTTAAAAAGCAACAGAGGGTCCTGTGGCACCTTTGAGACTAACAGAAGTACTGGGAGCATAAGCTTTCGTGGGTAAGAACCTCACTTCTTCAGATGCAAGCGTTTTTTTAGTATTCTTTTTATCTGATTAGTCATACTGGAAATTGTGTCATCCATTATTCACCTCTTTAATCATTTCAGACATCCAATCAGGGAGCAGTAACACTACCATGTGATCTTGGTGACCAAACTGCACTGTGGAAACAATTATTAGAAAAAGCCAACAGTTCTCCAATAGCCCATTGTCTGAAAATCATTGACTGTAACCCCATTGGTGTGAATACTTAAATGTTACCTGTCTGGGAGGTATTCTCATAGCTGTCTAAGGGAGTTGGATGACTAATTCCCATTAATTTTAATGGAAATTTGACACCTAAAACACTTAGGCTACTTTGAACATTTCAGCCCATAACATTGTGGTCAATCAACAAAGGAAAGGAGCTGAATTTGCAATGAACATTATTCACAATAAATTGTTCAACCAGCTCTGTTCTGGAAGCTAAAAGAAACAACTAAAAGTTTGGATGCTTCCTGCAACCTTATTCAAACTCTCAAAACCCCTGGGGCATGATCCTGATAGAGGATGGATGTCATAGAAGCTCTAAGGTAGAGGGCTAGATTCTCAGGTGGAGTAAATCGGCATCGCTCCATTGAAGTCAATGCAGCAATACTGATTTACACATCCTGAGAATCTGGCCTAGAGTCTACAAAACTGGTCTGGAAATCTCTTAAGAACAGGCTTTCTCAAGAGATTTCAGATCCTATCTATAAACCAGAAGAGCAGAGACACTCAAAGCTGGCAAATATTTGAAGAATTTAAGAAGCAAACTGCATATACCAGGGAGAGAATGTAGGTCTTTGTCCCCTCTCTAGTGGCTGGTCCATAGAAGAGGTTAATGAGTCTGCAGAGGCTACCAGCTATGACTTAATCCTTTTCTCTCGTGTGTTAGAGACTCATTTTTTTTTACTGTTTGAGGGCCCCAGTTTGAACCCCGCTTATTGGCAACACAAGAATGTGAAAATCTAACAAAATCTGTTCACTAGTATTATTATCATTAATTATTTGTGCTGTGGTAGCACCTAGCAACCCCAATCGGGTGTCAGGACCCTGTGGTATTAAGCACTGTAAAAAATAAATAATGCAAAGACAGACCCTACCCCAAAGATCTTACAGTCTAGTTTTGGGATGGAGTCAAGTTTTTTTCACTTGACCCATTTCCCTCCTCTCCATATCTCCATTTTCCAGTGGATGCTCATCGCTTGCTTTCAAACTGGCTTCTTGTCTCGAAGAGCAAAAGGAAAGAGAATTAGAGCTGATTGAGTGAGCCCCCGCAGGGGAAAGAAATGAGTGTTTATCTATGTTTCTATCCCTTTAAAACACATCATTCCTGAAGCTGCTGACAAAGGTCTTGCGGTAACTGCTGGCAGAACCTCGAGGAGCTAATAATTTTATGTTCAGGCTTATGTAAAACCTGGTTTGATTAATTATTGATGCAAAGTTAGGAAAATGAATGCGCGCTCTGACTTGGCATGCCCCTGCCAAATAAATGAGGCAGTGGCAGTTCTGCAGTGAGCTGCTCTGAGTGCTCCTTCCTGTCAACCTGCTCTTTATCCCTGGACGCTAAGGGAGTGTCTGCCTGGGGGACGGGGGTTTCAAAGTTTTTTGATGAGCATCTGACAACTCAGACCAATAGCACGCGCACAGACCCACTCGTTCTGTTTTCAGTTTGCATCGCGTGAACACCCGGCAGCAATTTGCTGTGAACTGAGGCTGTAGCATTCTCTGGGGGTATCCCATGGTCCTTTGCTTCACTGCTGAGCAGCATGCATCCTGGGATTGTTTTTGCTGTGAATTGTGGGAAGCGAGGTGGGTTAACATTTCCTTTTACAAATTCCTATGTTTCTGCTGTCTCCGTCCCCTACTTCCTTTCTGGGCTGGCTCGCGCCATATTTGAATTGCTGTCTGGACCCAACAATGATCTTCATTCAGAGCTGAACAAATTTGCCAGTGGGTTTCACCTGTCGCAGCAGCAACTCTTTGGGCAGGAGGATGAAACGCTGCAGCAGTGGCAGTAGGATGGGGTGTGAAGAACTCAAGGATGCTGAGCAGTTGGAACAAAAGGATTGGTTCCTGGATCAGCTACCATGGAACCAGTATGGACTGGTGGGAGAGGATTGTTCAGAAGATCTGGAATGACCAGCAGTGGTGAGAGAGCTTCAGGATGGGGTGGGACACCTTTCTGAGATCTGTGCCAAACTGACCCCAGTGACAGCATACCCACATGTGATGCCCTATGCCCATGGATGCCATTCCATCTGGAAACTTGCCACTACAGGATGTTACTGGTCTGTAACCAACCAATTCAGCATGGGGAGATCAACCGTTGGGCCATTCTCTCACAGGTCTGCTATGCCTTTGATATGGTGCTGGCTAGCCACGTCATGAAGTTGGGTAATGGGTAAGAGATTATTGATGGCTTTGCATACATGGGCAGGGCCAGCGCAACCCATTAGGTGACCTAGGCAGTCGCCTAGGGCACTACAATTTGGGGGGCAGTGACCGCGGCAGTATTTTGGCGGCGGGACCTTCCGCCATCTCTGTAGGGGGTGGCATTTTGGGGCAGGACCTTCCGCCGCCTAGGGTGACAGAAAAGCTGGCAGCGCTCCTGTGCATGGGGTTCCCAAACTGTATTGGAGCAACTGATATAACCCATGTGCCTATCGTTTACCCCACACACACACCCTTCTCCACACTAGGGTACAGAATTTATAAACAGGATGGGTTATTTCTCCATGGTGCGCCAAGCACTGTGGAACACAGTGGCAGATTTACAGACATAAATGCAGGGTGTTCCGGGAGGCCCCAGGATACTATTTAAATTAAAGTAGAAAGGACTGTTCATCCCCAGGAGTACTGTGGACAACAGTGGTGTGGTAATTATGGGAGACCTGGCTTCTCCCCTGATCATAGAATCATGGAATTGTAGGCCTGGAAGAGACCTCAACAGGTCTTCTAGTCCAGTGCCCTGTACTCAAGGCAGGACTAAGTATTGATGTCCTAACTAATGAAGTTGTACACAGGTCTCTTGGCTATAAGGAAGGAACATTTTAACTATCACCTGAGCAGCTGCAGAAAGGTAGTCGAGTGTGCATTTGGCTGTTTGAAAGGCAAATGGTGCCGCTTATGGAATAGGTTGAAAGCGTCAAAAAAAAAATGTTCCAACCCTTAGAACTGCATCTTGTGCTTTGCACAATATTTGTGAGAGCAATGGAGAAAGTCTTCCCCAGGGGAGGGAGGCTGAGGTGTGGAGACTTGCTTGAAGGTTCAAGCAGCCAGCAAGGTGTCCTATTCAGAAACCAGACGCCTGGGGGAATACTGTCAAGGATACCTACCGTCTGTATTTTGAGTCTCATGTCTGAACATGTCAGCCGGGGGGGGGATGGAGGGGCACATTGTGATAGAGACAGTGCGAGCAATGAGGTATTGTGTATGTTTGGTTGAAGTTTAACATTCCCTGTGTGCTTTTGGCAAACCCAATGAACTGTTTCAGCTTTATTTCAAGGATTTTCTGCGTTAAATGCAACGATGCGCCATATGGATGCATTGTAAACAGTTTTATTATGAAAGAACAATAAAAACACAATAATAAAGTTTTAATAAAAGCAACAGAAAAATTATGTCTTTGGATTTGGAAATACATTTAACAGACCAGTGGTGTTAAATAACCAAATGTACTTTGAGTTTTGTTTGCACTGCTGCAGTAATTAAAGTGCAATAGTAACAACATTACAATTACTACAACGTGGGTTAAAGGCGAGCATAGGCCTTGTCTCCGGCTCTTCTTCTCTGCAGGGGCTCAGAGACATTAAGGGGCTCAAAAGAGCAGGATTCCCAGGTGCAAGTGTTCTTGGTGCCCAGGTGTTAGAACTGAGATGTGAATGGGAGCTGCTGGCAGCACTGCTGTGGGGATACAGAGATTAGAAGATGCTACTGGTCCTAGTAGCCAGCATTGTTCAGGGGCTGAAGGACACGACCGGGTCCCAAATTACAGGACTACAAGGAGGGCATTCTGGCTCAGGATAGCATCCATGAGTTGCCTCTGCATCTCCCATGCTCTCCTTCACCATAGTGATGCTGCCTGTGGCCACAACCATGCTTTCCCTGGCCAGTGTGACACTGTCCTTGGCCTCTGTCGCAATCTCCTGGGAGGGCTGCACTCCTTTCTCCCTCTGGGTCCTCATGCACAGCCTCCACCTCTTGACCAGCCTGGTTTTCCTCTGTGACTCTGCCATGAGTTCTGCAAACATCTTGTCCCAAGTCTTCCTTTTCTCCCCTTCAGGTTGGCTACCCTGTGAACAGTCCCTGACAGTCTGGCTGGTGCAAGTTCTGTGGCGATGGGGGTATGGGGTGGGGGGAGGAAGAGTCACTTATTGTTTATATCACAGACAAGTCGTGATAGCTTTTTTAGTATTGATATGTGACCTTTCCTCCCTGAGACTCTTCCTATTCTTAGGTGAGCCTCAGAGACGGTAAGTGGTCTGCATGTATGGAGGATACTTGGGTGCATTTGGATTTCAGTCTACTACTGTATCTGCTTTCATGCTGGGTGGGGTGGGGTGGGATGGGATGGTTGGAGCTATGTTCCAGGTGTTTTTTTGCAAAAAAAAGATGTCTGCTGGAGTTGTTACTATGGCATAAGAGGTGTAAAGTGGGGCTTATGGAGGGCATGTAGGCCGAGCTGGACAGGAATCCCTTCTATGTCCCCTTTAGGCTGTCCTCACTCTCGATGACCTTATGCTAAGGCAGGTGACTGGGAGACAGAGAATGGTCTTATTCAAAAAAGACAAAAGGGCAGACCAGCAAGATATGCTGTGAAGTGATTCACCAGGATAATCCCCCCCAGAAGAGCGGCAGGAATGGAAGAGGCCTGCGAGCTAGACTGGGTGTCACGGGTGTGTCGCTATTCCCTATAATGTGCAAAACATAACGGAGCAATTTCTCAGGCTTAATTTTGGCTATATCTCCCTGGCAGACATGGAGATAGTGCAGAGAAAAATAGATGGGGTCCTACAACAATTGTCAGTTACAATGCAGGTTTCTTACAGGGCATTTGTTCCTCCGTGGGGAGCAGTATTGTTTGTGTCTCAATAGCACTGTAAGCACTGTCTCTATAGACTGTTGAAATTAGCACAAATGAATGCTTTTCTTATTCAAATCTGCAGCCCATGGCGGGGCGGGGGAGGTGGTACAGACTGCCACTGCACCATGCTGGTGGACGCCATTTTGAAACAGCACAAAGGGTTCTGGGGAGGGAGGCGGGGGCTGCTAGCTCACATCTGCCAACTATAATAATAAATAATAAATTGTCAAGAAAGGTACTTGTGTGCCGAAGTTCCCTCCAGGGGATCTGACTCTTTGGTCCAGCCCTGGGTTTCTGGCTCAGCTAATGCCAGGCAGGAATCCGGGTCCATTGTAGGAGGGTAGGACTGGGGCTGGCTTTTCGGCTGGCTGTTGTCAGGGTCCTGAGTCACAAAAAGATCCTGGGTCGCAGAGGCAGCTCCTCTCTGGCATCCCGCTGCTCTTCCTCCAATGGCTCTAGCCAGCAGTCCTTGGTGTGGGGCAGCGTTTGGGCAGGAGGCTCTGAACAGCGCATGGGGTGGGTCACATTGTAATTGTGTAGAATCTTGTCCAGTTCATCAAACTGGCAGGTCCCCATCTATCCCTTACCAGATTGTCTGCATCCAGCCCTCATTTCCAGCTACTCTCTCCTGAGCTCCTTGCTCTTTATCCGGTACTGGTCGACATCCCCTCGCGCACATCTGCTTTGCAATGTCCACAAACACGTCCTTATTCTTGTGGCTGGCCACAAGAGATTTCTGAACTGATGCTTTTCCGCAGATGGCAATGAGACCCGGGGTCTCAGCACAGCTCCAAGCAGCTGCACAACGCAGGTGGTGGGGCTTCTGGGACACTACTGTGGTTGTATCACCAGAATAATGATACACTGGGATCCAGGAGCAAATGAGCAAAATCTGGCTGTGTGCCACCTTGTAAAGGGGGGACAGGCCTGTTGGCCTCGACACCAGGGCCAGGAGGGCACCCAACTAAACAGAGGTCAGTAACATTTGACCTGCAAAGCACTGTCAGGTAGCCTTTAGAAGCATGCAAAAAATAGTCTGAAGCAATTGTGTGCACACAAACAAAAGACCGAACCATTTCAATTCGAAGCAAACCTAGTCCATTTGTCAAGAGGACTCCAGAGTTCACACTAAATGTGGAGCTAGTGCTCTGTGATGGGTTGTGTCGTGGGTACGCACGAGTTTTCAAACTGAATTAACTCAATCTGATCTAAAACCCTGTGTGGGGGAGCCCTACGATGTCAACATTTTGCAGTCTTCCAGGGCTTTCCATTTCTGACTTTAGATCTGTACCAGAAATTCATATCGCCATCTGGGCTGTGTCCTGATGGGGGTAAGAAGCAAGACTGAAACTGAACACACAGTATTATAATGTCCAAGGCATGGCACTCCTGTGAATTCCCAAACAGTAAATCCGTGCACAGAAAACAACACAGCCAATAACTGCTTAGCAGATTCGATTCCATTTAATTAAATAGGTTCAGAGCACACAGAGTGCAGAAATGGATGCAATCTCATGCTAGACACACAGCTGCAACATACAAACACTCCTGTAAAAGATGCAAAAACCAATTAACCTCCTTTTAGTGGAAAGCTGCTTACAATGTAAAATCTCTTCAGCACCCATACAAAAGGTTGCATTTAAACTGGTTGATGCAGACACAAACCTACACTTTCCAGAGCTATAACTCTGGGGAGACCTTTTTCCTCCCTCTGTGCCAGATACACACAGAACCAATTCTCCACTAGGCTACATCGATATGACGCTGGTTCAACTCCACTGATTTCAACGGCGTTGCATTGGTGCAGACCAGGCCTAATGCAGTACAGAGTCAAGATTCCAGGGAGAAATTTTATCAACTGCGTCTCAGTGACTAAAGAGCTCAACTCATCTTCCCCGTTAAAGAACATGTCGTGTATCCACGTTCTTCACTTCGTCTTATTAATGTTCCTCCCAGATTGATGCCAGGTTACGCCTTTTATACGCTCTTGATGTCCAATACAGATAGTCTTTTCCTGGCACCTTTTTTCAGCGCTCCTTGGTAGCCAGCTCCCTTTGCTAGGGCTGGCTTTTCACAACGGTCTCAGTTTTCAGCTCTTCACTCTCTCAGATGTTCTCTGTATACCACTGGCTTCAATGGGAGCAGAGCTAGGCGTGGGTTCTCCTGAAAATTCCACCACCCAGTGTATAAACAAGGAACGCTTCATTTCCACTGACTTCAATGGGAAAAGAGTGCTTAATATTTTTGAATATCCCTCCTTTTATGTTTTCTCATAATCATTTTCTCTCTCACTGGAATAATTGCACCATTGTTACTAGCACCTCCTTTATATACCAAACTCCCATTCTAACTCCCCACTTGAACGGTGCATTTCTGTACCTTAACTTTAACCTTAACCTTAACGTTGCCTTTTTTTTCTTTTTCAAGTTTCACCTTAACTATGAATTTTGTGGGTTTATAATGCTTGGTTTGGGGATAATAACAACATCCTTATAATGTAGTTTACCCTAAACTATATATTTGTACTGTCAACTTTAACTCCATTTTAACGTAGTTTTTGTCTGGAAATATATTATGGAGGCATGAGTAGCAACTCCATAGTTAAGGCATGTTAGTTTTTGCACTTAAAATTGAGCAGTCATCATAAGAACATAAGAACGGCCCTACTGGGTCAGACCGAAGATCCATCTAGCCCAGTATCCTGTCTTACGACAGTGGCCAGTGCCAGATGCCCCAGAGGGAATGAACAGAACAGGTAATCATGAAGTGATCCATCCCCTGTCGCTCATTCCCAGCTTCTGGCAAACAGAGGCTAGGGACACCATTCCTGCCTATCCTGGCTAATAGCCACTGATGGACCTATCCTCGCTGAATTTATCTAGTTCTTTTTTAAACCCTGTTATGGTCTTGGCCTTCACAACATCCTCTGTCAAGGAGTTCCACAGGTTGACTGTGCATTGTGTGACGAAATACTTCCTTTTATTTGTTTTAAACCTGCTGCCTATTAACTTCATTTGGTGACCCCTAGTTCTTGTGTTATGAGAATGTCTGAAAAATACAGCATTTCATACCCAACATTACTTAATTATTATTTTTTTAAATAACAAGGAAAGTCCCAGATAAAATTATATTAAAATGGAGTTATGGTTGAGTGTACATATAGAATCATAGAATATCAGAGTTGGAAGGGACCTCAAGAGGTCATCTAGTCCAACCCCCTGCTCAAAGCAGGACCAATTCCCAGCTAAATCATCCCAGCCAGGGCTTTGTCAAGCCGGGCCTTAAAAACCTCCAAGGAAGGAGACTCCACCACCTCCCTAGGTAACGCATTCCAGTGTTTCACCACCCTCCTAGTGAAATAGTTTTTCCTGATATCCAACCTGGACCTCCCCCACTGCAACTTGAGACCATTGCTCCTTGTTCTGTC